>NW_027361788.1:44282500-44450000 GCF_039654945.1 Dendrobates tinctorius
GACAAATACCACCACACCATGACCAGATCACATATAACCACTACATAGTAACTGAATAATACCACACACAAGGAAGAAATACTGCCACAACATCACCAGACCACATTACCACCACATAGTGACCGAATAATATCACATATAAAGAACAAATACCACCACACTATGACTAGATCACATATTACCATCACATAGTGACCAAATACTACAATACTGATCATTAATAAAAAAACACAATACTAATATTACCATGAGAGCCATAATACACAGGAGATCTGTACATAAATATACAGTATATAGTGTCAGTGTACAGGTAATATAGGGACTCACCAGTGACATTATACCCAGGAGCTCTGTACACATCATCCTGGTCCCATATGTTTCTGTCACGTCCCTCCCATATGAACGAACCCCATATATTTCCTCTCATCGTGGCCCCATATGTTTCCATCCTGCCCCCATTTGTCCTTTCATCCTGGCCCCATATGTCTCTATCCTGTCCCCCCATATGTCTCCATCCTACCCCCATATATATCATCTCATCCTGCCCCCCATATGTCTCCATCCTGCTCTTCTATGTCTCCATCCTGTCCCTATATATGTGTCCATCCTGTCCCCATATGTCCTCTCATTCTGTCCCCCATATGTCTTCATCCTGCACCAAAAATATGTCTCCATCATGTCCCCATCTACAGTATGTCCTCTCATCCTGCCCCCTATATGTCTCCAACCTACCCCCTCATATGTGTCCATCCTTCCCCTATATATGTCATCTCACCATGCTCCCCCCATAAGTCTCACCATATTGCGGATTTCAGTAAAAAAAAAAAGTTTCTCCTTACCAGTCCGGGGTCAAGCGGCATCCTCTTCCTCAACCATTTGAGGCGCAGACATGCTGGCGCATGATAGTCACATCATACTCTGACGACGTGCGCATTGGCGTCAGCTGCAATGCAATAGATTTCAACTGAGGACGCACGTTCAGTTATTAGCAAGCTGCTGAATCTTGCCCTTGGGTCCTGGTGGTCCCCATACACCAGCAAGGGAAGTAATGCCCTAGTGGCGGCCCTGCCTCTCAGTATTCCTCCAATAGACCCCCTACGGTTCTGAGTTCCTGCAATAAGAGTAGGCAGAGGTTATGTCCTCTGTGAAGATACAGTCATGTGGATGCAGACTTTAGTTATTTTACTGATGTTTTAGTTTCCCTTATACTAATCTTATCCTGTGTGATATTGCACTGATAAGATATCTAATTCTATCCTGTGTGATAGGATTAGATACACCAATCAGCAGACAGTACCACTTATTCTATTCTTAGATACCTCAAGCAGACCACTATCATACATTAGAGGCAGTGATAAAGTCACTGGTAAAATTTTGGAGAGAAGATACAGTGAAGAAAATAAGTATTTGATCCCTTGCTGATTTTGTAAGTTTGCCCACTGAAACACTTGAGCAGTCTATAATTTTAAGGGTAGGCTAATTTTAACATTGAGAAATAAAATATATAAAAAAACACAGAAAATCACATTGTATAAATTATATAAATTTATTTGCAGTGAGAAATAAGTATTTGATCCCTCTGGCAAACAAGACTGAATACTTGGTGGCAAAACCCTTGTTGGCAAGCACAGCAGTCAGACATTTTTTGTAGTTGATGATGAGGTTTGCACACATGTCAGGAGGAATTTTGGTCCACTGCTCTTTGCTGATCATCTCTAAATCATTAAGATTTTGAGACTGTCACTTTGCAACTTGGAGATTCAACTCCCTCCATAAGTTTTCTATGGGATTAAGGTCTGTAGACTGGCTAGGCCACTCCATGACCTTGATGTGCTTCTTTTTATGCCACTCCTTTGTTACCTTGGCTGTATGTTTTGGGTCATTGTCTTACCGGAAGTCCTATTTTTAATGTCCTGGCGCAGGGAAGGAGATTGTCACTCAGGATTTTACGTTACAAGGCTCCATCCACTCTCCCACTGATGCGGTGAAGTAGTCCTGTGCCCTTAGCAGAAAAACACCCCCAAAACATAATGTTTCCACCTCCATGCTTGACAGTGGGGACAGTGTTCTTTGGGTCATAGGTAGCATTTCTCTTTCACGGCGAGTTAATACCAAAGATCTCAATTTTTATCTCATCTGACCACAGCACCTTCTCCCAACCACTCACAGAATCACCCAGGTGTTCATTGGCAAAATTCAGATGGGCCTGCACATGTACCTTCTTGAGCAAGCAGGGGGACCTTGCAAGCACTGCAGGATTTTAAACCTTTACGGCGTAATGTGTTACCAATGGTTTTCTTGGTGACTGCGGTCCCAGTTGCCTTGAGAACATTAACAAGCTCCCCCATGTAGTTTTAGGCTGATCTCTCGCTTCCTCATAATCAAGGTTACCCCACGAGGTGAGATTTCGCATGGTGCCCCAGATCAATGTCGATTGACAGTCATTTTATATTTCTTCCATTTTCTTACTATTGCACCAACAGTTGTCTTCTTCTCACCCAGCGTCTTACTTATGGTTTTGCAGCCCATTCCAGCTTTGTGCAGGTCTATGATATTGTCCCTGGCATCGTTATAAAGCTCTTTGGTCTTGTCCATGTTGTACAGGTTAGCGTCTGACTGATTAATTGAGTCTTTGGACAGGAGTCTTTTATAAAGGTGACTATGTAAGACAGCTGTCTTTAATGCAGGTAGTGAGTTGATTAGGAGCATCTAACTGGTCTGTAGGAGCCAGAACACTTAATGATTGGTAGGGGATCAAATACTTATTTCTCACTGCAAAATGCAAATAAATTAATATAATTTATTGTAACATCCCTGCTGGCATCATTGCATGGCTTCCCATCTCCCATCTTACTGACCACTCCAGGCCATGCTTCTTTCCTCTGCCGGCTCCATGCTCTGGGCCTCATGTCCTTGCTTGATGCATACTTCCTGCCTGTATGTGTAAGGGGCTGAAGAAGAAGGAGAGTGCTAAAGGGGTTAACTCTCCTGCTCCGTGTCCGGAACCACCTAGTCAGACAGCAGAGTTGCCGGGGGAAGACTTTCTGACCGGGACCAACTGTACCGTGTGACCGTGGGGGGCAGTGACTGGGGAGAAGAGAGGACGGACAGGAAACTTTGCTGTCAGGGCAGGAAAGGAGCGCACAGGACAGAGAGCAGGCTGCTAAACCACACACCCAGAGAGAGAGTTCCCCATCTGAGGACTGAGACTGAAGGACAAGGCGTATGTGAGTACGTGGATACGTTAGCCTCAATGACCAGAGGAGACTGTCCCCCTGACAGCATTGAGACAGTGACGCGAGCACGCAGTCCCGGTGACCACAGAGACGAGCCTTAATATCATGCACAGCATCGCTCCTGTGGTGAGACAGGTGGGGTATTGCACTGAGACTCAGTACCGGGAGACACAGGTTCCTCATAGGGCTCCCAGCTTCCTGCTTCAACCCCTGGAGGACCTAACTTCTTCTTGAGCAGACACTGTAGAGACTGCACATGCCGCTGTTGCCAGTAGACCCTTCAATCAAGCTTTTCCCGGACTGATAAGTGATAATTATCCTAGTTTAACCGTTTTAATGCTGCATAACCGTTTAACTGTTTCCTTCAGCTCCATTGTTCTGCTTTACTGTTTTAGTCTGTCACATTTAACCCCCTACTGCTCCTCCCTGCGTTGATAGAAAATCACTGTAAATAAACCTTTAACTCTTCATCTGTCTCTGATCCGTGGCGACATCCTCCGTACCTGCAGGTTATTACAAGTGGCGTAGTCGGCAGGATATCGCACAACGGCGCGGAGGCAGCAGACTAAGCAGTTGGGGGAGGCCCCAAGTCTAGTATCTCCCTGGTGACCATGTTAAATAATTTGCCAAAATTCTCTGGGAACAATGTTATGTTGTGGAGTTGTACGGAGCGCATCCGAGGGATGATGCGGATGCATCCCATGATGCCGGGCACTGGAGGCAGAGATAGCAGTGATGGCCCTAGATGGGGAGGCCTAGATTTCTGTTATGCTTAGACCCCCCCCAAGAGAGTGAGAACCCTGGATAAAGTTCTACTTATACTAGAAGAGACACATGGGGACCCCACTGACGTAGGGGAGCTTCACATGCGACTGTTCCATCGGGTTCAAAGAGAGGGGAGACCATGACGCAGTTTATGAATGCACAGCAGGAACTCCATACTGCCATAGTCTGGAAGGAAGGCATAGGCGTAGGGCTGATTGACGTTGTGCTGCGAGACCAGCTGGTGACGGGCTTGAGAGATATGATGATGAAACAGGCCCTATGAGAGCGCATGCGGGTAATACCAGGCATGACTTTCTCTGAGGTCGGGAGTGAGGCGCGCACGTGCGAGCAGGAGCAAGGGGTGGCGGTGGGGAAGGTGCTGAGCGGGGAGGTAGCCGCCACCACGGCCGCTGCCCCCCAATGGGTGGAAGACTTGAGGAAGGAGATTAAATAGATCCGTGAAGAATTAGCTGAATCCAAGAAAACCCCTGTCGTAGAGTCCAGGTCCCTGGTGTGAGACAGAGAGACCGCCCCCAACGTGAGACCAATGTCACCCGGCGAAGAAGACCACCCACATGTTATAACTGCAGAGAACTTGGCCATATTGCTCGGTGGTGCACCCAGCGGAGCCGACCTTCCCAGCGTCAGCCATTAAACTAGACGGCTCCGAGCGCCGCACGGAGCCTGAAAATTTGAGAAAGAATATTGAAAGTCCCACCAGCCTCGTTTCCACGTGTCTCTTGGTCTGGGCTGAGATGAACGGACGAGCAGTACGTTGCCTAGTAAACACTGGCTCTCTTGTCACCACCATGACTGAAGGATATTTCCGCTGACACTTCACAGAGGCAATACGGCCGAAATGGGGGGGTATTGATTGAGCTCACTGCAGCTAACCACGTACCCATCCCGGTCGCAGGGGTGGTATGGATGAACATTGTGGTCTGCGGTAAGGATGTAGAGAGAAGAGGAATAGTGCTGGTGGATGGAGAAGTGGTCAAAGACCATAGCATAACCTTGGGCATGAATGTGCTTAAAGATCTCGGGAGCCTTCTCATTAATGAGTCCCCAGATCAGTTCCTGCGACAATAGAGCGTCCACACCCCTCAAAGGAGGGTCTTCCAGCAACTGATACAGACAGCTCAGGCCCAGGAAACATACAGTGATGGGAAGCCGCTCAGAAAATAATCGTGCCCACCTCTGTCAACCGAGTGTTGCCCCCTGGACAGACAGTGCTTCCCTTGCCCGTCCGGGCAGGTATCTCTCTGGAGGGGGTAGAAGTACAAGTTGAACCTAGCAAGGCCTATATTAGTTGCAGGGACACTGGCTACGGTGCAGAATGGAACGGTCCTTGTGCGCTGTGTAAATTTGTGAGAGAATGACGTGACCTTGCCCCCGAGGAGTGAAGTGGCCCACATCCTAGGCATGTCCGATGAATTAGCTCCATCTGAAGCAGTACAGCTGACTGTGAAGCCGGAAGACCCATGGATGGTGACTGTAGGTGCTGAGGTGACCCCAGACCCCCGATTGCTGTTGGAGGGTGACGGATACTGGAACACATGCAGGCAGAACTCTCGGAAATGACCCCACCCAACAGGTTCCCCGAGTGGAGTCCCTGCTAGGGAAATGCCAGGATGTGTTGGCAAAACATGAGGACGAGTTTGGGCGCACCACCGCAATAACACACGAGATACCCACCGGGGATGCGGCGCCTATCAGAGAACGATACCGTCAGATACCCCCACAAATTTACCAGGAGGTTAAGGGGATACTGTCACAAATGTTGAAGAATGGAGTAATACGTGAGAGCCAGAGTCCGTGGGCCGCTCCCATTGTCCTGGTGCGAAAGAAGGACGGGACTTTACGCATCTGTGTGGACTACCATCGGCTCAACGCTTATACCGTGCAGGATTCATATCTGTTGCCGAGAATAGAGGAGTCCCTGTCCGCGTTAGGAAATGCCAGATACTTTTCTTTTTTTTTTCTTTTTCCAATATTTTTATTGACAAATTTTAAAACCATACAGTAATGACAAAAGTGTTTCACAGCTGGTTATTAATAGGAGGGGGGAGGAGGGGGACAGGAAAGGGGGAGGGGGATAAGACAAGGGTAAGGGAGGAGGGGGAAAAGCACACAGAGAACTTATGCTTTATTAAATATTACCATATTAGAAAACAGTGAGATAATGAGATCTACGATAATATGGCAATGCTCTTAAGACATTGTTATGGTTCAAAATATTACATTAACAACAACACTGTCAAAGCCTAAAAAATAAAAAACAAAACAAAAGCAATAATAGCACAAAGGTTTCCTAACTAAAGAGGTCTAGACCATTTTTATAGAATTTTGCAAATTGGTCGTTTGCCAAGGCGAACTTCAGCTCATACGATCGGTGTAGAGCTATTTTCCGGATAATGTTGTCCTTGTGTGGGGAAGGTGACTTGACAGACAGACTTGACTGGAAGTAGTAGGGGATGGTTTGTGCACTATAGACGGAGATTGGCAATGACAGAAGGGTAACAGCTGGGAAAGATAAAAAGGGAGTGCAGTACCTAGAATTGACCACAAGACGGCAGGGGGGAGTGTAGTTCAGGACTTGACATCAGCTTAGGGCTTAAGAAACCGCTTAGTCATGGGGGGCGGGGAGATAGGAACGCAGGAGGGGAATTCCCAGTGAGAGAGGGGATAAATAGGACAGGTTAGGGTTCCAGGCTAGGCTAGTCCCGGGAGGAGCTCAGGAGGAGAAGACTCAGGACAGAAGACTGAGACCGGTGGAAGAGTTTGACCAGGGGACTGACAGGAAAAGACAGTCAGGGGGGTGGCCCCGACACGACGGACCGCAGGACAGACGAGACCCCGGGGGTACCGATTGGACAACAACCTTGGGCAGGTGAAGCGCTGGCTGTTATGAATGAGTCACCGTAGGAGGCAAAAAACAGAAATGCTAGCTAAGTCCAGAAAACCAGAAAAGTTGGCAGCTATCGGATTGCAAACCCCTGAACCTATCAACACAACTAGCAGTAGCCGTGGGGGGTTCCTACGATGCCCTAGACCCCTCGATCACAGCCGGAGAATTAAATAGGCCTAAAGAAAGAAAGGGGAAATCTAAACTGCCCCAGAGCAGACCCCAAAGCAATAGGCAGCCCCCAACATATAATGACGGTAAAGCAAGATGAAAATACTAACACAGACAGAAAGATAGACAGAGCAAAGAGGGGCCCAGGCTAACTAGATAGAAAAGGACAGGAAGGCTGCTGTCTGCAATCCGTGAAAAACCCTATGAAAATAAGAGCCAACAGACTGACAGTGAAAAAGGCCCTGAAGACGCTAGGCTTCAAAAAAGCTATGTCAGTACTCAGGAATATACTGAAGACAGAGCTACAGGCAAAAGGAGATTCAGCTCACCCCAGCAGGGAATGGCAGAATACTGAAAATCAAGGAAAACAAAACCAAAAGCTAACAGGCAAAACAGAAAACTTAGCTTGAGAGGAGCAGGAATCAGACTGATGTCCTAGAAGTCCACAGAGAAATCACCCGCAGGGTAGAAGGGCGTCGGCAGCCTTATATCCAGTCTGTGACTCCACTCAGCCAGTCATCCTCATTAGACTCAGGTGCCTGACAATCAGGCTCATTACCTTCCTTTACCAGAATAGGGAGTTCACCAGACCCTAGTGACGAAGGGGAAAATGAACTCACAACAGTACCTCCCCCTTGAGGAGGGGTCACCGAACCCTCAACCATGCCACCAGGGCGATCAGGGTGAGCCCGATGAAATGCACGCACCAATCTTTTGGCATGAATATCAGATGCAGAGACCCAGGAATTATCCTCCTGACCATAACCCTTCCACTTAACCAAATACTGGAGTCTCCGTCGAGCCAGACGGGAATCCAGTATTTTCTCTACCTCATATTCCATGTTACCTTCAACCAATACAGGGTCTGGAGGTGCCACCCCAGGAACAACTGGTTCAACAAACCTCTTCAACATGGACTTATGGAACACATTATGGATTTTAAATGTGACAGGAAGAGCCAAACGAAAAGAGACCGGATTAATAATCTCCAAAATCTTGTAAGGTCCAATAAATCTAGGCTTAAACTTAGGAGAAGCCACCTTCATAGCAATATTTTTTGATGATAACCACACCATATCACCAATCTTAAACTGAGAGATTGTGGCACCTCGATCAAACAACTCTGGGATCAATGGGATAGGGTATTTATTTTTTACCATGGTCTGGTTGAGGCCCCGATAGTCTATACAGAGTCAGAGTGATCCATCCTTTTTAACGAACAAAAACCCGGCCTCAGCAGGAGGAGGACTTCTGAATGAACCCCCTGGCCAAATTCTCCTGAATGTAGTTCAACATAGCTTGAGTCTTAGCTGGGGACAGAGGGTAAATTTGGCCTCTATGGGGAGTAGATCTGGGAATGGCGCAGTCATACGGCCTGTGGGGCGGCAAAATCTCTGCTTCCCTCTTTTCAAATATATCGGCAAAGGACAACTAGGCAGACAGCAAACTGGGCAGCGATGCCGGACAAGACGAAGCCTTAGCCGTACGTACTGGGGCCAGACACTTCTCATGACAGTAATGTTCCCATCAGAGCAGCTCTCCAGTTCTCCAGTACAGCATAGGTTCATGCTGTTGTAGCCATGGTAGGCCTAAGACAAATGCGTGAGACATGTGGGAAAGAACATTGAAGACAATCCTATCAGTATGAAGCATCCCAATGCGGACCTCAAGCGGCTCAGTACCCAGACGAACCATCTCCCAAAGAGTTCTCCTATCGACAGATGTTATTGCCAAGGGGATCATGAGTGGAAGAACTGGGACTTGGAACCAATCCACTACAGTCTGGACTCTGGAGGATAAAATTTCCGGCTGCCCTAGAATCTAAATACGTCGACTCAACAAACTGAGATTCACCGGTTGTCACGGCCACAGTAGGGTCAGTGGTATGGAGATGTTTTTTATGTCTAGGGAGGCCTCTCCTGCCAACCCTAGATGCTGGAACTTCTCCTGCTTTACCGGACAGACTTGAATGGAGTGACTCATGTCTCTACAATACCGGCACTGGCCTTTAGCGCGTCGATCCCTCAGTCGCTGTCTAGCAATGGTAAGGTGGTCGATCTGCATGGGTTCAGATGAGTCCTCGACAAGGGAGGGTGAAGGAACAAGCGGCCTTTGAAAAGACAGAGCCAGGCGCCGCAGTCCTCTTTCAGGTGCCTCATCACAGGCATGCTCATGGAAACGAAAGTCTATACGGATGGCGAGGAAGATCAGGTTGTCGAAGGTAGTTGGTAAGTCTCGACCAGATAGCTCATACTTTATGTTTCCAGAGAGGCCCTCCCAGAATGTTATCACCAATGCTTCATTATTCCAACCGAGCTCAGACACCAGAGTACAGAATCATCCCGCATATTGTCCCACAGACGAGTTGGACTGGCGTAAGAGAAGAAGAACGGAAGCTGCAGAGGTGGTTCGCCCAGGTTCATCGAATACTTTACGAAAGGCTTCCAAGAATACGGACAAATTGGAGATGGTAAGGTCCTCTCTCTCCCATAATGGATTCAACCACGCCAGGGTCTCACCTCCAGATGTGCATAAGAAATGCCACCTTTTTTTTGGTCTGACGGGAAGTGATGAGGAAGGAGTTCAAAGTGTAGCCGGCACTGATTGATGAACCCGTGGCAGAACTTCGGATTGCTGTCAAAGCGTGGTGGAGCTGCGAGCTGAGGACCTGGATCTCGAACTAAGTAAACTGTCTGGGAAGTTTCTGGAGAAGTCATGGCTGCTTCAACATGCGGGAGCTCTGCAGAGATGTTTAAGGCCTCCAACTTGGTGATTATGGACTGCAACTGTATGGACAGCTCTTCCTGTGCGTCTTTCTGTCGGCAGAGCTCCTGGTACATGGTCCAAACAAGCAGGATTCGGGGTCCATGGCCTAAGCAAACTGTCACGGACGTGGTTCAGAGAGCCTGGAGAGGTGTGACTAAGCGTGCCCCTGACTGTTTACTAGAGCCTCTGGTGAGGTTAGACTTGGCTCCCGATGAACACCAAGTGCCACTCCAGGGCAGACCATCGGACGCGCAGCAGCTGGAACCAGAGGACAGACTGGATGGAGCAGCTGGCAGAGTTTGCATTAGAATGCAGCAGGCAGGATTTGCACCAGAGTGCAGCAGGCAGGATTTGCACCAGAGTGCAGCAGGCAGGGATTTGCACCACAGTGCAGCAGGCAGGAATTTGCACCAGAGTGCAGCAGGGACTGGTATGCAACCTTACACAAACAGACAGCAAACAGGAAGGTTGCTCAGGCACCTCGCCAGTGGAGAGGAAGCAATATATACATAATGCCTGTCAGCCATTGGCTGGGGAGGAAATAGCAAGTACACGCACTGCCCCTTTAAGAGTGTGGGAGCGTGCACACGTGTGCCCTAAGAACATGGCTGGAAGCTCTGCTGGAATCATGCAAAGCATGAGGAAGGAGGGAACTGACCGCAGCATGGGTGAGTAAAGTGACACGCCGGAGACCCTGCCTGACAGTAACCGAGCTCTGTCTCCTTTCCTCACAAGTCCCAAAACAATCAAAAGCCCCGGACTATGATAATGAGGTGCAGTAAGTCCTGGACCATGCCAACCTTGTGGGACTCAGTACCATGGGCCAATTCAGTGTCCACTCTGGCCACTAGATAGTCTTTAGTTTCCCTGTGGATGCAGCGGACACTAACCTTCTTCACACAGATCAGATAAAGAGGAAGTGTGGGCCTCAGGAGGGTCACCAAATCCCTGAGTCTAGCAGTCCAATCATTTTCATACCATTCACCTTTAAGGTACAAACTTGTGGCCCCTAGCTGGGGGAGCAGTGGTGTCCCAGGCTACAATCCATCTGCTCGGAGGTCAGGGGTCAACTGGCGGCTATACGACCTGATCAATGACATTTCCAGCATATATCATCAGCTGGGACACTCAGCACAACCTCCCCTGCCCATTTGGACCAGTACCTCCTTTTGTGCCTCCACCCCCTGTTGGGACCCAAGTATGGAATGGGTTGCCCTCCTAGGAAATCTCGACCCTCTAATACCTTTCGACCAGGTCATCAGCATCCCAAGTCTACCTTGACCTTGGAAGGGAGTGTATGAACTGGTACATCACCACACGCTCTACCATCTGCACAGAAGTAGAGAACTCTAGCTGCAACCATTTTTAGACCAGGTGCAAGGATGCAACTTTTGGGACCAAGGATGTTTGTCACAGTCATACGCTCAGCGGAGGACCACCAAGCATGCCAAAATTTCAGTTTTTAGTTTCACATATTCTTTGGTGTCTTGTAGGGCTAAGTCAAAGTAGGCTTTCTGGGGTCATTAAGTATGGCGCCAGAAATTCTACCTATTTCTCTGGCGATAGTTTCTCCCTCTCGGGGACCCTTTCAAAAAGCATCTATGTTGTCACCAGTGGTTATTTTCTGCAGGGCTCTCCGTACCGCCTTCCAAATGGAAAAAATATCAGCTGATTTTGGAGTCAAAGCTGCTGCTGTGCCACAAACCACCTCTGTGCGCAATTCAGTCTGCTGCTGATGTCGGTGCTGGACTTGTTGCTGGATCTGTTGCATAAACAGCTTACTTGTCTCCTGTTGTGCCAGATGTTGCTGCTGGAGCTGGGCTTGCACCAGGTGTTTAGTTAGGTCCTCTATGCTGTCTGATATTGCTTACTGGCTTATGGCCACCTTGACCCAGGAAATGCAGTACTTCTGTAGACGTCACACTTGCATCCTGGGAAAGTTACCAGCATTTATAACACCAACTGTGGTAGATCAACTCACTTGACTGCATAAAGAGGTAGTCACAGGAATACGTCCTGTTTAAGTCTTCAACTGCTTTATTAAAATCGTACTGTATAAACCAGTCCAAAATTAGGTAAACTCAATCCTTCTGCCATAACGGGGGAAAAAAATGGCATACTGTAAAGTCTATGTGGCTGAGGGGATCCGCCTACTCAGAGGAACAAAACAAGGTTCAGTTCTCTTTAACACGAGCACAGCTCTGGAGATCTCATCTCCAGACACACCGAACACTGGATGAGTCCACCACTCCACATTTACCTTCTGACCACACCCTGGGATGGAGATATGGTGAGCATCCTCCCCCTCTTCAGGTGTTCACAAGAACCCAGCCTTAACATGGCTAAGTAACCCCTTTTCAACACTTGGTATGCTGGAGCATTTTTTCCAGGTTCATATCACTGAGGTTAACATCCTGAGTTACACATAGCATGGGGGAAATAAGTATTTGATCCCTTGTTGATTTTGTAAGTGTGCACTGCCCACTGACAAAGACATGAACAGTCTATAATTTTAAGGGAAGGTTAATTTTAATATTGAGAGATAGAATATAAAAAAGAAAATCCAGAAAATCACATTGTATAAATGTAACGCTCATGCCCAGACTGGTTGGCACAAGTGTGGGGATGTGGCCCCACTGTGCCACAAACCAGACTACCCTGGAAACAACATGACTAAGCAGCAACCTTGGTGTTCGCTGGAGCCTCTGATGGTGAGGTCAGGCTTGCTCTCGCTCCACAGAATGCGGAGCGAGAGCAAAGCAGAACCACAGGATGCGGAGCAAGAGCAGAACCGCAGGATGAGGAGCAAGAGCAGAACCGCAGGATGCGGAACAAAAGCAGAACCACAGGATGCAGAGCAGAATAGAACCGCAGGATGCGAAGCAGAGTAGAGCAAAGTCGCAGGAGGAGAGACCACAAGGAAACACATAGCGGGATAGGAAAGGCAACAGACAGGGATACAAATGGACAAAGGTAAAGTACTTAGTTCAGACAAGTTCAGGTACGGGACAAGGTACAGAAATAGGACACAGTACAGACAAGGACGGACAAGGGAAGAAATACAGGATAAGGATACAGGCCTGAATATGCAGCCCTCAGGGAGGCTGGAACACAAGACACATATAGCACAGTAACAGGTCTGGGAAGGCAGCCCCCAGAGAAGGCGGAAAACAAGACAGGGCCTGGCAACTCAGCAAGGCACTGACTGAGAGAAGTTGTTGCTCATGCCTCCTCCAACGGGTGGGGATGCCTTAAGTACCAAAGGCCTCTTGTCAATGGGCTGGGGACACCTTAGGAAAGTGCACATTGTCTCTATAAGAACCAGGAAGTGCCCGGGCCACTGCCCTAAGCATATGTAATAACCTGCAGGTACTGAGGATGTCACCACGGATCCGAGACACACCAAGAGTTAAAGGTTTATTTACAGGGATTTTCTCTGAATGCAGGGAGGAGCAGTAGGAGGTTAAATGTGACAGAGTAAAACAGTAAAGCAGAACAATGGAGCTGAAGGAAACAGTTAAACGGTTATGCAGCATTAAAACGGTTAAACTAGGATAATTATCACTTATCAGTCCGGGGAAAGCTTGATTGAAGGGTCTACTTCTCCCACGTCGGCACCAGCAACAGCGGCGTGTGCAGTCTCCACAGACTCTGCTCAAGTTGAAGTTAGGACCTCCAGGGGTTAAAGCAGGAAGCTGGGAGTTGATGAGCAACCTTGGTCTCCCGGCTCTGAGTCTCTGTGCAATACTTTCACTGTCTCACCGCAGGAGCGATACTGCACACGCTGTTAAGTTTCTTCACCACAATCAGGGGCTCGTCTCGTCACTGCAGTCCCCAGGACTGCGCGCTCGCGTCACTATCTCAATGCTGTCAGGGGGACAGTCTCCTCTGGTCACCGAGGTTAACGTATCGACGTACTCACATACGGCGCTCACAACGCCTTGTCCTTCAGTGTCAGTCCTCAGACGGGGAACTCTCTCTCTCTGGGTGTGCGGTGTAGCAGCCTGCTCTCTGTCCTGCGCGCGCTCCTTTCCTGCCCTGACACAGCACAGTTTCCTGTCCGTCCTCTCTTTTCCCCGGTCATTGCCCCCCACGGTCACAAGGTGCGGTCAGTCTCGGTCAGAAAGTCTTCCCCTCGGCAACCCTGATGTCTGACTAGGTTGTTCCGGACCCGGAGCAGGAGAGTTAACCCCTTTTGCGCTCTCCTTCCTCTTCACCCCCTTACATTCCCCCACTCTTGTCGCTCGCCATTCCACAGGCAAGATTTTCTGTAGTTCCCGTTGAGTCTTCCAATCCCTGAACAATTTGACGAATTGGTCCTGGTTATAGCGAACAGGGGGTGCACTGACAGTTGAACACTCAGAGCGTCGCAAATCAGAAGGAGCAGTCATGTCAGCTGTTACGGGAGGAACTGTGACCTGAGTCTCTCCCATTGGGTTGGCAGTTACAGGCACTAGCCTCCCTTCTGTATCCCCTGGGGGAAATTGAGAGTCTTCCTCGTCTTCAAAATCAACATCAGTCAATGGAGCTGCCTGTGAGGCAACAGGTCCTTCTTTCTCTTGGTCAGGATCCCAAGACAAACATGGTTGTAACATATTTTGGTGCAGCGTACAAGTGGGGGCACCCTCTCTTGTTTCTGACTGGATCTCATAGACGGGACCTTTGGCATTGACTCAACGTTTTACCCTGTATGGGTCCTTCTCCCAATGGTACTCCAACTTATTATGAAGGCATTTTTCTCCCACTAAAACTCCCCCGTAGAGGAGAGACTTGAGGATGTTCTAGCTCCTGTAGTCCGATCCGTACCAGTCAATGGAGAGTCTGTAGTCGATGACAGTGTTCTCGAACCCAGGAGTACACTCCTGTCCATGGGTAGTCCTCCTCGGGCTCTAACTCCAATTCAGTCATCTCTTTTCCTGGCTGTCCGAAGAGCAGAGAGTAGGGTGTGAAGCCGGTGGTGCTATGCTTACGATTATACACCCATACCAATTCAGGGACGTATTCAGGCCACTGTGCCTCCTTCTCCTCCTCCAGGGTTCGTAGCATTTGGATGAGGGTGCAGTTAAATCTCTCGCAAGCTCCGTTCCCCTGTGGATGATAAGGTGTTATCCGTGTTTTCCCGATCTTATACAACTGGTGCAACTCCTCCATCACTCTTCCAAGGAAACAGGCTCCCTGATCGGAGTGGATACCCTTAGGCCACCCATATACCTGGATGAAGTACTTGCAGATGGCATGAGCAGCGAACTCAGCAGTCTGATCTCGTGTTGGAGTCACAATGGCAAACTTCGTGAAGTGGTCCACCATTACCAAACAGTGTTCGTAACTTTGATGCGCTGGCCCGATCGTCAGCTAATCTATTGTCAGTAGGTCTAGGGGGCCGGATGACTTCACCGTCTGCGTGGGAGCCCGCTGTTCAGGTGGTTTGGCCAGTTTGCTGCTTCGGCACTGCCGACAGACTTTCTCCACCACACTTCTCAGATTTGGATGGTAAAACAGGCGCTGCAGCCATTGGAAGGTCTTTTCAGGGACAAAGTGGGCTCCTTTCTCATGAGCCTCCGTAGCCACCAGGAACACCAAGCATGAGGGAATCACTGTCTGCCAGATGACGCTGAGTTCTGACTGCAGAAACATCTTCCGATAAAGGATGCCGTCCCGCAGCTGAAGCCTTTCCCATTGCCGTAACATTCGCAGCATTTCAGGTGATGCAGTACTCCTCTCATGATGGCTGGGCATCTGTTTACATGCGACCCACCACCTCAACCGGGCTATTTCCTGATCTTCCTGCTGCACTTGGACCCACTCATGGTGGGCTTGTTCCATTAAACTTGCACAAATCTCCTCCTGTTCTGTCTCCCGCGTAGCTGCCACCGTCCTGGCAGTTCCTCCAAATTCCAGGACTTCCACAGCCTCCAGCTCTTCATCCCGATTAGGCGCTGGCCTACAATAATTTACTCGGGAAAGGGCATCAGCATGGGTATTCTCTGCTCCTCTTTTATAGGTGATCTTGTACCAAAATTTCCCCATCCGAGCTACCCAGCGTTGTTCTAGGGCCCCGAGCTTCGCTTTCTCCAGATGAAATAACGAATTGTTATCCGTGCGCACGTGAACTTCAGAGCCAGCCAGGTACTCCGCAAAATCTCCGTCATTGCCCACACTAACGCCAACAACTCCAGCTTGAAGGAACTGTAGTTATCTGGGTTCTTCTCTGAGTCATGCAAAGACCGACTCGCGTATGCTATGACGCGTTCTTTCCCATCCTGTATCTGCGACAGTACTGCTCCAAGCCCCTACAGACTCCCATCGGTGTGCAAGATGAACGGTTGAGTGAAGTCAGCGTAGGCTAGCACGGGGGCCTCTGTCAAAGCTTTCTTCAAGGCTAGGAACGCTTCTTACTGGTGCTCTCCCCACTGTACGTTCTAGTTTTTAGCACAGGAGGGCACCCCTTTCAGTTGCTCGAGGAAAGGATTTGCAATGCGTGTAAAGTCTTTTACGAAGAGTCAGAAGTATTCAATGAGCCCAAGGAATGCACGCACATCCTTCATGGTTTTTGTGGTAGGCCACTCCTGTACCATGGTAATCTTCTCTTGAGAAGGCCTTACTCCTTCGGCTGAGGCAGTGTGTCCCAAATACTCGATCTGAGTACGGATGAGATGACACTTTTGAGGCTTTACTTTCAGCCCATGCTTTTGTAGCCGACTCAGGACCTGCTCCAGTCTCCGTAGATGTTCTTTGAATGTGGGGGTAAAGATAATGATGTCATCCAGATAGATCAGGGTAGCTTCAAAGTTCAAGTCCCCTAAACATCTTTCCATGAGAAGTTAAAACGTTCCTGGGGCATTGGCCAGACCGAATGGCATGCGGTCGAACTCATATAATCCCATTGGAAGAATGAAAGCTGTCTTGGCTCGGTCTTGCTCGGACATTGGAACCTGCCAATAACCGCTGGCCAGGTCTAGTGTAGAAAAGTATCTCTTTTTGCGGATGACATTATCCTCACCCTGACTGATCCCACAAATTCCACATTAGAAGCTTTTAAAGCGTTAAAAGAGTTTTCAGTACTCTCAAATTTTCAAATAAACAAGGAAAAATCCAACATTGTTCCAATCAATTTAAACACGCATCAGGTCAATTTAATTAAAAAGATCTCCTCCTTAAATTGGTCCAACAAAGATATTACATATCTAGGCATAGTCCTAAGCAAAAACTTACAAGATACAATGACGTCCAATTTAAAAATGTTAACGGAAACCATTAATAAAGACTGCATCATTTTTAAGGTTAAGAACTTATCCTGGTGGAGTAAAAACTTTACAATTAAAACTTTTACGCTCCCCAAGATATTATATGTCTTGAGATGCCTGCCCCTTCCGATACCTACAATCTACCTAACGAATCTCCAATCGTTAATAAACGCCTTCATCTGGCAGAAAAAAAACATAGAACGGCTTCCTCAACCTTATACAAAAAGAAATTTAACGGCGGCATGGGAATACCAAATATTACAGCTCATTATTTCACCATCTTGACAAAGCAAAGCACTCATTGGTTATCCCATGATAACCCTCCTGCATGGTTTGATTTAGAGATTGTGTTGAACAACAGCAAACACCCAAAAAATATCATTTTCAATGCTATTTCTAACCGTCTATCTAGCTCAACATCCCATCCTACTTTTCAGGCCCTATCACAAGTTTGGAAAAAATTATCAAAACCAAAAAGAGGGACCCCCAAAATAATAATTTTAAAGATGTTACCCCTCACCCTTTTGTTCTCTATTATAAACAAAAATCTTCCCCCATCTGGTCAGAATCAGGAATCAAAAGGCTTGGAAATATTTTTGACGGAGATATATTTCTAGACTTCAGCAACGTAAAAACTAAATATGGTGTACCTTCATCACTGTTTCTAGAATACACAATTTTGAAGGATAAAATTATGTTGTTTCTCCGACTGAAACCAAGTTTTTCTGAAGCCTCCTTGAAGATCCTAATTAATCATGGGATCTTTTGGAGTCATAGTTTCAGTTTAGAGTAATTTATGATTGGTTTAACCAAGACACTAATTTGGTTAAAAGCCCATTTATGGATAGATGGGAAAAAGAAACCAAAACCTCCTTTTCCCCTGAAAATTGGGAAGACGCCCTAACCCTGACATATGCCTCAATTTTGTCAATGCCACTACAGGAAACTCACTTTAAGGTAATATCATGGTGGTATTACACACCAGTTAGACTGACACACTTTGACTCTCATAATTCACCCACACGTTGGAGAAATTGTGGTCAACGAGGCGACATACTTCACATGTTTTTGTATTGTCCTACTGTTGAATCACTCTGGTCGCAAATTTTCTCTTCCATTATAAATAAACTGGTAAAAACATAAATATTTCCCCACAATCGGCCTTACTTTCTCTTGATTTGGAAAACATAGACACCGTAATAAAACCATTGTTCTTTCACATCTGCCTCGTAGTTAAAAATACAATTGCCTTTCACTGGAAAAGTCAAACTCTTCCGAACAAGTGTGGTAGGGGGCCGGATTGGAGGGTGGTCCACTGCTTACCGCGACCAGACGATGCAAAGATGAGACGGAGCCAGATTTCAGTTGTAACAGGTCCGAGTCTATTGGCCGTCCTCCTGACAACCATAGCCATGCACCGTAGTTCCTTTCCAGTTCTCCGTTTCCAGGCCCGGGTACCTTCACCTTTCCTTCTGTCGAAGTGACGTCCCTCGCGGATCTTTCTCTGGGGCTGTCCTAGACCAATCTACCGCCAGCTGTTGTGAGTTCATTTTCCCCTTCGTCACTGGGGTCTGGTGAACTCCCTATTCTGGTAAAGGAAGGTAATGAGCCTGATTGTCAGGCACCTGAGTATAATGAGGATGACTGGCTGAGTGGAGTCACAGACTGGATATAAGGCTGCCGACGCCCTTCTGCCCTGCGGGTGATTTCTCTGTGGACTTCTAGGACACCAGTCTGATTCCTGCTCCTCGCAAGCTAAGTTTTCTGATTTGCCTGTTAGCTTTTGGTTTTGTTTTCTGTTTTCCTTGCTTTTCAGTATTCTGCCATTCCCTGCTGGGGTGAGCTGAATCTCCTTTTGCCTGTAGCTCTGTCTTCAGTATATTCCTGAGTACTGACATAGCTTTTTTGAAGCCTAGCGTCTTCAGGGCCTTTTTCACTGTCAGTCTGTTGGCTCTTATTTTCATAGGGTTTTTCACGGATTGCAGACAGCAGCCTTCCTGTCCTTTTCTATCTAGTTAGCCTGGGCCCCTCTTTGCTCTGTCTATCTTTCTGTCTGTGTTAGTATTTTCATCTTGCTTCACCGTTATTATATGTTGGGGGCTGCCTATTGCTTTGGGGTCTGCTCTGGGGCAGTTTAGATTTCCCCTTTCTTTCTTTAGGCCTATTTAATTCTCTGGCTGTGATCGAGGGGTCTAGGGCATCGTAGGAACCCCCCACGGCTACTGCTAGTAGTGTTGATAGGTTCAGGGGTCTGCAATCCGATAGCTGCCAACTTCTCTGGTTTTCTGGACTTAGCTAGCATTTCTGTTTTTTGCCTCCTACGGTGACTCATTCATAATAGAATCACCCGCCCTACCGCAGATCCTAGGGTACTCAATAGCAGGAAAGAATTGTGTTTAAAAAAAAAAAAAAAAGTGTGTGTATATGCTTTCCTCTATATCTCTGAGGCCATAGGGGGAATTTTTTTTTCTCTCAATGGAGATAAAGCAATTGTCAGATCATGTGGAGCAGCTCGCTGCGGAAGTGCGGGGAATTTCTGCCTACCTTGCTCGTTCGCATGCTGTTGAACCAAAGATCCCTACACCTGATGTATTTTTTGGGGATCGATCTAAATTTTTGAGTTTCAAAAATAATTGTAAATTATTTTTTGCCTTGAAGCCTAACTCGTCAGGGAGCTCCGCGCAGCAGGTTAAAATTGTCATCTCTTTGCTGTGTGGCGATCCCCAGGATTGGGCGTTTTCTTTGAAACCAGATGATCCTATTCTGACTAATGTGAACGCATTCTTTCAAGCTTTGGGGTTGTTGTATGACGAACCTAATGCTATTGATCAGGCTGAAAAGACCCTGTTGGCATTGAACCAGGGTCGAGATTCTGCAGAGTTGTACTGTCAAAAGTTCCGAAAGTGGGCGGTCCTTACTACCTGGAATGATAATGCCCTGGCTGCTCTCTTTCGGAAGGGTTTGTCAGAAGCCGTAAAAGATACTATGGTGGGATTTCCTGTTCCCTCTGGTCTGGACGATTCTATGTCATTAGCCATTCAGGTTGATCGGCGTTTACGTGAACGCAGGATTGCACGAGAGGTGTTGCCACCGGTTGAACAGACGTCTGAACCTATGCAATGTGATAGAGTTTTGTCTAAGGTGCAACGTCAGGAGTTCAGAAGGCGTAATAAGCTGTGTTTTTTCTGTGGAGATGCCTTGCATATTATTTCTGTTTGTCCTAAACGAGAGAAACGCTTTGCACACACGTTTTCTGTTTGTGATGTTCAACCTAAGTCTCTTCTGGCAATTACTCTGATCTGCTCCCTGTCCACATTTTCCGCCAAGGCTTTTGTGGATTCGGGAGCAGCGCTAAACCTAATGGACTTGGATTTTGCTAAACGTTGTGGATTTCCGATGACACCTCTGCGGACGCCTATCCATTTGAGGGGGATTGATGCTACTCCTTTGGCTAAAAATAAACCTCAGTTTTGGACCAAGGTGGCCATGCGGGTCGCCCCAGACCATCAATAAAATTGCAGATTTTTGGTATTGCATGGTCTGCATGATGCCGTTGTTCTGGGGTTTCCCTGGTTGCAAATTCATAATCCAGTTTTGGATTGGAAATCTGTGTCTGTGGTTAGTTGGGGTTGTCGGTGTGCCTTTAGTGAGGCTCTGGTTTTTTCCACCTCTCCTCAGTCGCATGATGTTCCTGACTATTTGGTGGACTTTTATGATGTATTTAGTGAGAATGAGTCTGCGTCCTTGCCTCCTCATAGGAGTTATGACTGTGCAATTGAACTAAGCCCGGGGTGTAAATTTCCCAAGGGTCGGCTCTTCAATTTATCTGTACCCGAGCACGAGGCTATGCGGTCCTATATTAAGGAGGCATTGGAGAAGGGTCATATTAGACCATCCTCTTCACCCTTAGGTGCCGGTTTTTTTTTGTGGCCAAAAAGGATGGTTCTTTAAGGCCTTGTATTGATTATCGTGCCCTCAATAAAATTACTATTAAATATCAGTATCCGTTACCCCTGATTTTGGATCTATTCTCTAGAGTTAGAGGTGCTTGCTGGTTTACCAAGCTTGACCTCAGGGGGCGTATAATCTTATCCGCATTAAGCAGGGGGATGAATGGAAGAGGCCTTTAATACTCCGGAGGGACATTTTGAGTACCTGATGATGCCTTTTGGGCTCACTAATGCCCCTTCTGTCTTCCAGTGCTTCATGAACGATATTTTCCGAGACTTTGTGGATAAATTTTTGATTATCTATCTGGATGATATTTTGATCTTCTCCAAGGATTGGGATTCTCATGTGGAACATATTCGGACTGTGTTCCGGATCTTGAGGGAGAATTCCCTGTATGTCAAAGGATCGAAATGCCTTTTTGGAGTACAGAGGATTTCATTTTTGGGATTTATTTTGTCTCCGTCAACTATTGAAATGGACCCGGCCAAGGTACAGGCCATTTATGATTGGGTTCAGCCCACTTCTTTGAAGGCCCTCCAGAAGTTTTTGGGTTTTGCTAATTTTTATCGGAAATTTATAGCAAAATTTTCTAGTATTGCCAAGCCATTGACTGATCTGACTAAGAAGGGTGCTGATGTGTTGAATTGGTCTCCTGAGGCTGTTGCTTCCTTTCAGGAGCTGAAGCGAAGATTTACCTCCGCCCCGGTTTTGCGGCAACCTGATGTCTCACTCCCGTTCCAGGTAGAGGTGGATGCTTCTGAGATTGGTGCAGGAGCTGTTTGGTCCCAAAAGGATCCTGTAACATCTAAAATGAATCCCTGTGCTTTCTTTTCCCGAAAGTTCTCTCCATCTGAACGTAACTATGATGTGGGGAATCGGGAACTGTTGGCCATGAAATGGGCATTTGAGGAGTGGAGACATTGGTTGGAGGGAGCTAAACATCAAGTTGTGGTCCTCACTGACCACAAGAATTTGATTTACCTAGAGTCGGCTAAACGCTTGAACCCTAGACAGGCTAGGTGGGCCTTGTTTTTTACACGTTTTGATTTTGTGGTCTCTTTTCTTCCTGGAACTAAGAATGTCAAGGCAGACGCCCTCTCTAGGAGTTTCTTTGCTGATTCTCCTGTGGTGACCAAGCCTGCTACCATCTTAGGCGAAGGGGTAGTTCTTTCTGCCGTCTCGCCCGATTTGAGACTGCAAGAGTTCCAGGAGGACAAACCTGAGCGTTGTCCCAGTGGAAAGTTGTATGTTCCTGACCAGTGGAAGAAGAGAGTGATGTCTGAAGTTCATTGCTCTGCATTGGCTGGTCATCCAGGTATTTTTGGTACTAGAGATCTGGTGAGTCGCTCTTTTTGGTGGCCCACCTTGTCTCATGATGTCAGGAATTTTGTGCAGTCCTGTGGGACTTGCTCCCAGTCTAACTCTTGTTCTCGCTCTAGTGGGTTGTTGATGCCTTTGCCGGTCCCCAGGAGGCCATGGACCCATATTTCAATGGATTTCATCTCTGATATGCCGGTCTCTCAGAGAATGACTGTTATTTGGGTGATTTGTGATAGGTTCTCTAAGATGGTTCATCTTGTACCACTCCCTAAGTTGCCATCTTCCTCTGAGTTGGTGCCCCTGTTTTTGCAACAGGTGTTTCGCTTACTCGGGATTCCTGAGAACATTGTATCTGACAGAGGAGTTCAGTTTGTGTCTAGATTTTGGAGGACTTTCTGTTCCAAGCTGGGAATTCAGTTGTCCTTCTCCTCTGCTTTTCACCCTCAGACCAATGGGCAGACAGAGAGAACAAACCAGACCTTGGAGTCGTATTTGAGATGTTTTATTTCCGCTGATCAGGATGATTGGGTTTCATTTTTGCCCTTGGCCGAATTTGCTTTAAATAATAGAGCTAGTTCTGCCTCTTTGATGTCACCTTTTTTTTGTAACTTTGGGTTTCATCCTCGATTTTCTTCAGGGCAGGTGGAGCCTTCTGCCTGACCAGGTGTTGACACTGTGGTGGAGAGAATACACCAGATCTGGGACCAAGTGGTGGATAAGTTATCTCTCTCCCAGGAAAAGGCCCAGCGGTTTTCCAATCGACATAGGACCATTGGTCCCCAGTTTAAGATTGGTGATATGGTGTGGTTATCATCAAAAAATATTGCTGGTCTGAGGGTGAAAAGCAGAGGAGAAGGACAACTGAATTCCCAGCTTGGAACAGAAAGTCCTCCAAAATCTAGACACAAACTGAACTCCTCTATCAGATACAATGTTCTCAGGAATCCCGAGTAAGCGAAACACCTGTTGCAAAAACAGGGGCACCAACTCAGAGGAAGATGGCAACTTAGGGAGTGGTACAAGATGAACCATCTTAGAGAACCTATCACAAATCACCCAAATAACAGTCATTCTTTGAGAGACCGGCATATCAGAGATGAAATCCATTGAAATATGGGTCCATGGCCTCCTGGGGACCGGCAAAGGCATCAACAACCCACTAGAGCGAGAACAAGAGTTAGACTGGGAGCAAGTCCCACAGGACTGCACAAAATTCCTGACATCATGAGACAAGGTGGGCCACCAAAAAGAGCGACTCACCAGATCTCTAGTACCAAAAATACCTGGATGACCAGCCAATGCAGAGCAATGAACTTCAGACATCACTCTCTTCTTCCACTGGTCAGGAACATACAACTTTCCACTGGGACAATGCTCAGGTTTGTCCTCCTGGAACTCTTGCAGTCTCAAATCGGGCGAGACGGCAGAAAGAACTACCCCTTCACCTAAGATGGTAGCAGGCTTGGTCACCACAGGAGAATCAGCAAAGAAACTCCTAGAGAGGGCGTCTGCCTTGACATTCTTAGTTCCAGGAAGAAAAGAGACCACAAAATCAAAACGTGTAAAAAACAAGGCCCACCTAGCCTGTCTAGGGTTCAAGCGTTTAGCCGACTCTAGGTAAATCAAATTCTTGTGGTCAGTGAGGACCACAACTTGATGTTTAGCTCCCTCCAACCAATGTCTCCACTCCTCAAATGCCCATTTCATGGCCAACAGTTCCCGATTCCCCACATCATAGTTACGTTCAGATGGAGAGAACTTTCGGGAAAAGAAAGCACAGGGATTCATTTTAGATGTTACAGGATCCTTTTGGGACCAAACAGCTCCTGCACCAATCTCAGAAGCATCCACCTCTACCTGGAACGGGAATGAGACATCAGGTTGCCGCAAAACCGGGGCGGAGGTAAATCTTCGCTTCAGCTCCTGAAAGGAAGCAACAGCCTCAGGAGACCAATTCAACACATCAGCACCCTTCTTAGTCAGATCAGTCAATGGCTTGGCAATACTAGAAAATTTTGCTATAAATTTCCGATAAAAATTAGCAAAACCCAAAAACTTCTGGAGGGCCTTCAAAGAAGTGGGCTGAACCCAATCATAAATGGCCTGTACCTTGGCCGGGTCCATTTCAATAGTTGACGGAGACAAAATAAATCCCAAAAATGAAATCCTCTGTACTCCAAAAAGGCATTTCGATCCTTTGACATACAGGGAATTCTCCCTCAAGATCCGGAACACAGTCCGAATATGTTCCACATGAGAATCCCAATCCTTGGAGAAGATCAAAATATCATCCAGATAGATAATCAAAAATTTATCCACAAAGTCTCGGAAAATATCGTTCATGAAGCACTGGAAGACAGAAGGGGCATTAGTGAGCCCAAAAGGCATCATCAGGTACTCAAAATGTCCCTCCGGAGTATTAAAGGCCTCTTCCATTCATCCCCCTGCTTAATGCGGATAAGATTATACGCCCCCTGAGGTCAAGCTTGGTAAACCAGCAAGCACCTCTAACTCTAGAGAATAGATCCAAAATCAGGGGTAACGGATACTGATATTTAATAGTAATTTTATTGAGGGCACGATAATCAATACAAGGCCTTAAAGAACCATCCTTTTTGGCCACAAAAAAAAACCGGCACCTAAGGGTGAAGAGGATGGTCTAATATGACCCTTCTCCAATGCCTCCTTAATATAGGACCGCATAGCCTCGTGCTCGGGTACAGATAAATTGAAGAGCCGACCCTTGGGAAATTTACACCCCGGGCTTAGTTCAATTGCACAGTCATAACTCCTATGAGGAGGCAAGGACGCAGACTCATTCTCACTAAATACATCATAAAAGTCCACCAAATAGTCAGGAACATCATGCGACTGAGGAGAGGTGGAAAAAACCGGAGCCTCACTAAAGGCACACCGACAACCCCAACTAACCACAGACACAGATTTCCAATCCAAAACTGGATTATGAATTTGCAACCAGGGAAACCCCAGAACAACGGCATCATGCAGACCATGCAATACCAAAAATCTGCAATTTTATTGATGGTCTGGGGCGACCCGCATGGCCACCTTGGTCCAAAACTGAGGTTTATTTTTAGCCAAAGGAGTAGCATCAATCCCCCTCAAATGGATAGGCGTCCGCAGAGGTGTCATCGGAAATCCACAACGTTTAGCAAAATCCAAGTCCATTAGGTTTAGCGCTGCTCCCGAATCCACAAAAGCCTTGGCGGAAAATGTGGACAGGGAGCAGATCAGAGTAATTGCCAGAAGAGACTTAGGTTGAACATCACAAACAGAAAACGTGTGTGCAAAGCGTTTCTCTCGTTTAGGACAAACAGAAATAATATGCAAGGCATCTCCACAGAAAAAACACAGCTTATTACGCCTTCTGAACTCCTGACGTTGCACCTTAGACAAAACTCTATCACATTGCATAGGTTCAGACGTCTGTTCAACCGGTGGCAACACCTCTCGTGCAATCCTGCGTTCACGTAAACGCCGATCAACCTGAATGGCTAATGACATAGAATCGTCCAGACCAGAGGGAACAGGAAATCCCACCATAGTATCTTTTACGGCTTCTGACAAACCCTTCCGAAAGAGAGCAGCCAGGGCATTATCATTCCAGGTAGTAAGGACCGCCCACTTTCGGAACTTTTGACAGTACAACTCTGCAGAATCTCGACCCTGGTTCAATGCCAACAGGGTCTTTTCAGCCTGATCAATAGCATTAGGTTCGTCATACAACAACCCCAAAGCTTGAAAGAATGCGTTCACATTAGTCAGAATAGGATCATCTGGTTTCAAAGAAAACGCCCAATCCTGGGGATCGCCACACAGCAAAGAGATGACAATTTTAACCTGCTGCGCGGAGCTCCCTGACGAGTTAGGCTTCAAGGCAAAAAATAATTTACAATTATTTTTGAAACTCAAAAATTTAGATCGATCCCCAAAAAATACATCAGGTGTAGGGATCTTTGGTTCAACAGCATGCGAACGAGCAAGGTAGGCAGAAATTCCCCGCACTTCCGCAGCGAGCTGCTCCACATGATCTGACAATTGCTTTATCTCCATTGAGAGAAAAAAAAATTCCCCCTACGGCCTCAGAGATATAGAGGAAAGCATATACACACACTTTTTTTTTTTTTTTTTAAACACAATTCTTTCCTGCTATTGAGTACCCTAGGATCTGCGGTAGGGCGGGTGATTCTATAGGGCAGCTATCGGATTGCAGACCCCTGAACCTACCGTATCAACACTACTAGCAGTAGCCGTGGGGGGTTCCTACGATGCCCTAGACCCCTCGATCACAGCCGGAGAATTAAATAGGCCTAAAGAAAGAAAGGGGAAATCTAAACTGCCCCAGAGCAGACCCCAAAGCAATAGGCAGCCCCCAACATATAATAACGGTGAAGCAAGATGAAAATACTAACACAGACAGAAAGATAGACAGAGCAAAGAGGGGCCCAGGCTAACTAGATAGAAAAGGACAGGAAGGCTGCTGTCTGCAATCCGTGAAAAACCCTATGAAAATAAGAGCCAACAGACTGACAGTGAAAAAGGCCCTGAAGACGCTAGGCTTCAAAAAAGCTATGTCAGTACTCAGGAATATACTGAAGACAGAGCTACAGGCAAAAGGAGATTCAGCTCACCCCAGCAGGGAATGGCAGAATACTGAAAAGCAAGGAAAACAGAAAACAAAACCAAAAGCTAACAGGCAAATCAGAAAACTTAGCTTGCGAGGAGCAGGAATCAGACTGGTGTCCTAGAAGTCCACAGAGAAATCACCCGCAGGGCAGAAGGGCGTCGGCAGCCTTATATCCAGTCTGTGACTCCACTCAGCCAGTCATCCTCATTATACTCAGGTGCCTGACAATCAGGCTCATTACCTTCCTTTACCAGAATAGGGAGTTCACCAGACCCCAGTGACGAAGGGGAAATTGAACTCACAACAGCTGGCGGTAGATTGGTCTAGGACAGCCCCAGAGAAAGATCCGCGAGGGACGTCACTTCGACAGAAGGAAAGGTGAAGGTACCCGGGCCTGGAAACGGAGAACTGGAAAGGAACTACGGTGCATGGCTATGGTTGTCAGGAGGACGGCCAATAGACTCGGACCTGTTACAACTGAAATCTGGCTCCGTCTCATCTTTGCATCGTCTGGTCGCGGTAAGCAGTGGACCACCCTCCAATCCGGCCCCCTACCACACTTGTTCGGAAGAGTTTGACTTTTCCAGTGAAAGGCAATTGTATTTTTAACTACGAGGCAGATGTGAATGAACAATGGTTTTATTACGGTGTCTATGTTTTCCAAATCAAGAGAAAGTAAGGCCGATTGTGGGGAAATATTTATGTTTTTACCAGTTTATTTATAATGGAAGAGAAAATTTGCGACCAGAGTGATTCAACAGTAGGACAATACAAAAACATGTGAAGTATGTCGCCTCGTTGACCACAATTTCTCCAACGTGTGGGTGAATTATGAGAGTCAAAGTGTGTCAGTCTAACTGGTGTGTAATACCACCATGATATTACCTTAAAGTGAGTTTCCTGTAGTGGCATTGACAAAATTGAGGCATATGTCAGGGTTAGGGCGTCTTCCCAATTTTCAGGGGAAAAGGAGGTTTTGGTTTCTTTTTCCCATCTATCCATAAATGGGCTTTTAACCAAATTAGTGTCTTGGTTAAACCAATCATAAATTACTCTAAACTGAAACTATGACTCCAAAAGATCCCATGATTAATTAGGATCTTCAAGGAGGCTTCAGAAAAACTTGGTTTCAGTCGGAGAAACAACATAATTTTATCCTTCAAAATTGTGTATTCTAGAAACAGTGATGAAGGTACACCATATTTAGTTTTTACGTTGCTGAAGTCTAGAAATTTATCTCCGTCAAAAATATTTCCAAGCCTTTTGATTCCTGATTCTGACCAGATGGGGGAAGATTTTTGTTTATAATAGAGAACAAAAGGGTGAGGGGTAACATCTTTAAAATTATTATTTTGGGGGTCCCTCTTTTTGGTTTTGATAATTTTTTCCAAACTTGTGATAGGGCCTGAAAAGTAGGATGGGATGTTGAGCTAGATAGACGGTTAGAAATAGCATTGAAAATGATATTTTTTGGGTGTTTGCTGTTGTTCAACACAATCTCTAAATCAAACCATGCAGGAGGGTTATCATGGGATAACCAATGAGTGCTTTGCTTTGTCAAGATGGTGAAATAATGAGCTGTAATATTTGGTATTCCCATGCCGCCGTTAAATTTCTTTTTGTATAAGGTTGAGGAAGCAGTTCTATGTTTTTTTTCTGCCAGATGAAGGCGTTTATTAACGATTGGAGATTCGTTAGGTAGATTGTAGGTATCGGAAGGGGCAGGCATCTCAAGACATATAATATCTTGGGGAGCGTAAAAGTTTTAATTGTAAAGTTTTTACTCCACCAGGATAAGTTCTTAACCTTAAAAATGATGCAGTCTTTATTAATGGTTTCCGTTAACATTTTTAAATTGGACGTCATTGTATCTTGTAAGTTTTTGCTTAGGACTATGCCTAGATATGTAATATCTTTGTTGGACCAATTTAAGGAGGAGATCTTTTTAATTAAATTGACCTGATGCGTGTTTAAATTGATTGGAACAATGTTGGATTTTTCCTTGTTTATTTGAAAATTTGAGAGTACTGAAAACTCTTTTAACGCTTTAAAAGCTTCTAATGTGGAATTTGTGGGATCAGTCAGGGTGAGGATAATGTCATCCGCAAAAAGAGATACTTTTCTACACTAGACCTGGCCAGCGGTTATTGGCAGGTTCCAATGTCCGAGCAAGACCGAGCCAAGACAGCTTTCATTCTTCCAATGGGATTATATGAGTTCGACCGCATGCCATTCGGTCTGGCCAATGCCCCAGGAACGTTTTAACTTCTCATGGAAAGATGTTTAGGGGACTTGAACTTTGAAGCTACCCTGATCTATCTGGATGACATCATTATCTTTACCCCCACATTCAAAGAACATCTACGGAGACTGGAGCAGGTCCTGAGTCGGCTACAAAAGCATGGGCTGAAAGTAAAGCCTCAAAAGTGTCATCTCATCCGTACTCAGATCGAGTATTTGGGACACACTGCCTCAGCCGAAGGAGTAAGGCCTTCTCAAGAGAAGATTACCACGGTACAGGAGTGGCCTACCACAAAAACCATGAAGGATGTGCGTGCATTCCTTGGGCTCATTGAATACTTCTGACTCTTCGTAAAAGACTTTACACGCATTGCAAATCCTTTCCTCGAGCAACTGAAAGGGGTGCCCTCCTGTGCTAAAAACTAGAACGTACAGTGGGGAGAGCACCAGTAAGAAGCGTTCCTAGCCTTGAAGAAAGCTTTGACAGAGGCCCCCATGCTAGCCTACGCTGACTTCACTCAACCGTTCATCTTGCACACCGATGGGAGTCTGTAGGGGCTTGGAGCAGTACTGTCGCAGATACAGGATGGGAAAGAACGCGTCATAGCATACGCGAGTCGGTCTTTGCATGACTCAGAGAAGAACCCAGATAACTACAGTTCCTTCAAGCTGGAGTTGTTGGCGTTAGTGTGGGCAATGACGGAGATTTTGCGGAGTACCTGGCTGGCTCTGAAGTTCACGTGCGCACGGATAACAATTCGTTATTTCATCTGGAGAAAGCGAAGCTCGGGGCCCTAGAACAACGCTGGGTAGCTCGGATGGGGAAATTTTGGTACAAGATCACCTATAAAAGAGGAGCAGAGAATACCCATGCTGATGCCCTTTCCCGAGTAAATTATTGTAGGCCAGCGCCTAATCGGGATGAAGAGCTGGAGGCTGTGGAAGTCCTGGAATTTGGAGGAACTGCCAGGACGGTGGCAGCTACGCGGGAGACAGAACAGGAGGAGATTCGTGCAAGTTTAATGGAACAAGCCCACCATGAGTGGGTCCAAGTGCAGCAGGAAGATCAGGAAATAGCCCGGTTGAGGTGGTGGGTCGCATGTAAACAGATGCCCAGCCATCATGAGAGGAGTACTGCATCACCTGAAATGCTGCGAATGTTACGGCAATGGGAAAGGCTTCAGCTGCGGGACGGCATCCTTTATCGGAAGATGTTTCTGCAGTCAGAACTCAGCGTCATCTGGCAGACAGTGATTCCCTCATGCTTGGTGTTCCTGGTGGCTACGGAGGCTCATGAGAAAGGAGCCCACTTTGTCCCTGAAAAGACCTTCCAATGGCTGCAGCGCCTGTTTTACCATCCAAATCTGAGAAGTGTGGTGGAGAAAGTCTGTCGGCAGTGCCGAAGCAGCAAACTGGCCAAACCACCTGAACAGCGGGCTCCCACGCAGACGGTGAAGTCATCCGGCCCCCTAGACCTACTGACGATAGATTAGCTGACGATCGGGCCAGCGCATCAAAGTTACGAACACTGTTTGGTAATGGTGGACCACTTCACGAAGTTTGCCATTGTGACTCCAACACGAGATCAGACTGCTGAGTTCGCTGCTCATGCCATCTGCAAGTACTTCATCCAGGTATATGGGTGGCCTAAGGGTATCCACTCCGATCAGGGAGCCTGTTTCCTTGGAAGAGTGATGGAGGAGTTGCACCAGTTGTATAAGATCGGGAAAACACGGATAACACCTTATCATCCACAGGGGAACGGAGCTTGCGAGAGATTTAACTGCACCCTCATCCAAATGCTACGAACCCTGGAGGAGGAGAAGGAGGCACAGTGGCCTGAATACGTCCCTGAATTGGTATGGGTGTATAATCGTAAGCATAGCACCACCGGCTTCACACCCTACTCTCTGCTCTTCGGACAGCCAGGAAAAGAGATGACTGAATTGGAGTTAGAGCCCGAGGAGGACTACCCATGGACAGGAGTGTACTCCTGGGTTCGAGAACACTGTCATCGACTACAGACTCTCCATTGACTGGTACGGATCGGACTACAGGAGCTAGAACATCCTCAAGTCTCTCCTCTACGGGGGAGTTTTAGTGGGAGAAAAATGCCTTCATAATAAGTTGGAGTACCATTGGGAGAAGGACCCATACAGGGTAAAACGTTGAGTCAATGCCAAAGGTCCCGTCTATGAGATCCAGTCAGAAACAAGAGAGGGTGCCCCCACTTGTACGCTGCACCAAAATATGTTACAACCATGTTTGTCTTGGGATCCTGACCAAGAGAAAGAAGGACCTGTTGCCTCACAGGCAGCTCCATTGACTGATGTTGATTTTGAAGACGAGGAAGACTCTCAATTTCCCCCAGGGGATACAGAAGGGAGGCTAGTGCCTGTAACTGCCAACCCAATGGGAGAGACTCAGGTCACAGTTCCTCCCGTAACAGCTGACATGACTGCTCCTTCTGATTTGCGACGCTCTGAGTGTTCAACTGTCAGTGCACCCCCTGTTCGCTATAACCAGGACCAATTCGTCAAATTGTTCAGGGATTGGAAGACTCAATGGGAACTACAGAAAATCTTGCCTGTGGAATGGCGAGCGACAAGAGTGGGGGAATGTAAGGGGGTGAAGAGGAAGGAGAGCGCAAAAGGGGTTAACTCTCCTGCTCCGGGTCCGGAACAACCTAGTCAGACATCAGGGTTGCCGAGGGGAAGACTTTCTGACCGAGACTGACCGCACCTTGTGACCGTGGGGGGCAATGACCGGGGAAAAGAGAGGACGGACAGGAAACTGTGCTGTGTCAGGGCAGGAAAGGAGCGCGCGCAGGACAGAGAGCAGGCTGCTACACCGCACACCCAGAGAGAGAGAGTTCCCCGTCTGAGGACTGACACTGAAGGACAAGGCGTTGTGAGCGCCGTATGTGAGTACGTCGATACGTTAACCTCGGTGACCAGAGGAGACTGTCCCCCTGACAGCATTGAGATAGTGACGCGAGCGCGCAGTCCTGGGGACTGCAGTGACGAGCCGAGCCCCTGATTGTGGTGAAGAAACTTAACAGTGTGTGCAGTATCGCTCCTGCGGTGAGACAGTGAAAGTATTGCACAGAGACTCAGAGCCGGGAGACCAAGGTTGCTCATCAACTCCCAGCTTCCTGCTTTAACCCCTGGAGGTCCTAACTTCAACTTGAGCAGAGTCTGTGGAGACTGCACACGCCGCTGTTGCTGGTGCCGACGTGGGAGAAGTAGACCCTTCAATCAAGCTTTCCCCGGACTGATAAGTGATAATTATCCTAGTTTAACCGTTTTAATGCTGCATAACCGTTTAACTGTTTCCTTCAGCTCCATTGTTCTGCTTTACTGTTTTACTCTGTCACATTTAACCTCCTACTGCTCCTCCCTGCATTCAGAGAAAATCCCTGTAAATAAACCTTTAACTCTTGGTGTGTCTCGGATCCGTGGTGACATCCTCAGTACCTGCAGGTTATTACATATGCTTAGGGCAGTGGCCCGGGCACTTCCTGGTTCTTATAATAATAATAATAAATTTTATTTTTATAGCGCCGACATATTCCGCAGCACTTTACATTTCGGAGGGGATTTGTACAGACAATAGACATTACAGCATAACAATAATCACATACAGTAGATTATAACAAATACCAAGAGGAGTGAGGGCCCTGCTCGCAAGCTTACAGTCTATGAGGAAAGAGGTAGACACGAAAGGTGGGTGGTAACAATTGCCCTGATTGTATGGACCAGCCATAATGTTAAGTGTGTAACAGTACAGACACAGAGGGCTAATGGATGCATAAAGCATGTGGGAACATGATGCTGGGAACCTGGTTATGGTAAAATTTTTGGCTCTGCCACACAGGGATAGGTTAGGTTAATGTGTTGAGGCGATAGGCCAGTCTGAATAAATGCGTTTTCAGGGCACGCTTAAAATTGTGGGGATTGGGGACTAATCGTATTGACCTGGGAAGTGCATTCCAAAGAATTGGCGCGGCACGTGTAAAGTCTTGGAGACGGGAGTGGGAGGTTCTGACTATTGAGGATACTAACCTCAGGTCATCAGCAGAACGGAGGGCGCGGGTAGGGTGGTATACTGAAACAAGGGAGGAGATGTAGGGTGGTGCTGAGCCATGGAGGGCTTTGTGGGTGAGGGTAATAAGTTTATACTAAATTCTGGAGTGGATGGGTAGCCAGTGTAATGACTGGCACAAAGTAGAGGCATCGGTGTAACGATTGGTGAGGAATATGATCCTGGCTGCAGCATTCAAGACAGATTGGAGAGGGGAGAGTTTTGTAAGAGGGAGACCGATTAGAAGAGAGTTACAATAGTCGAGACGAGAATGAATAAGAGAAACAGTAAGAGTTTTTGCAGAGTCAAAAGTAAGAAAAGGTCGAATTCTAGAAATGTTTTTGAGGTGCAGATGACAAGAGCGAGCCAGTGATCGAATGTGGGGGGCAAAGGAAAGCTCGGAATCAAGTATGACCCCAAGACAGCGGGCATGTTGCTGGGGAGTAATAGTGGAACCACAGACGGAAATGGCAATGTCGGGTGTAGGTACATTAGTAGCGGGAGGAAACACAAGGAGTTCAGTCTTTGACAGGTTCAGTTTCAGATATAGTGAGGACATGATATTAGACACAGCGTTTAGACAATCGCCAGTGTTTTCTAGAAAGGCTGGCGTGATGTCAGGAGAAGAAGCGTATAATTGGGTGTCATCAGCAAAGAGATGGTACTGGAAACCAAATCTACTGATTGTTTGACCAATAGGGGCAGTGTACAAGGAGAAGAGGAGGGGGCCTAGAACCGATCCTTGAGGAACCCCAACAGTAAGGGGAAGGTATATAGAGACAATGTGCACTTTCCTAAGGTGTCCCCAGCCCATTGACAAGAGGCCTTTGGTACTTAAGGCATCCCCACCCGTTGGAGGAGGCATGAGCAACAACTTCTCTCAGTCAGTGCCTTGCTGAGTTGCCAGGCCCTGTCTTGTTTTCCGCCTTCTCTGGGGGCTGCCTTCCCAGACCTGTTACTGTGCTATATGTGTCTTGTGTTCCCGCCTCCCTGAGGGCTGCATATTCAGGCCTGTATCCTTATCCTGTATTTCTTCCCTTGTCCGTCCTTGTCTGTACTGTGTCCTATTTCTGTACCTTGTCCCGTACCTGAACTTGTCTGAACTAAGTACTTTACCTTTGTCCATTTGTATCCCTGTCTGTTGCCTTTCCTATCCCGCTATGTGTTTCCTTGTGGTCTCTCCTCCTGCGACTTTGCTCTACTCTGCTTCGCATCCTGCGGTTCTATTCTGCTCTGCATCCTGTGGTTCTGCTTTTGTTCCGCATCCTGCGGTTCTGCTCTTGCTCCTCATCCTGCGGTTCTGCTCTTGCTCCGCATCCTGTGGTTCTGCTTTGCTCTCGCTCCGCATTCTGTGGAGCGAGAGCAAGCCTGACCTCACCATCAGAGGCTCCAGCGAACACCAAGGTTGCTGCTTAGTCATGTTGTTTCCAGGGTAGTCTGGTTTGTGGCACAGTGGGGCCACATCCCCACACTTGTGCCAACCAGTCTGGGCATGAGCGTTACATTTATACAATGTGATTTTCTGGATTTTCTTTTTTATATTCTATCTCTCAATATTAAAATTAACCTTCCCTTAAAATTATAGACTGTTCATGTCTTTGTCAGTGGGCAGTGCACACTTACAAAATCAACAAGGGATCAAATACTTATTTCCCCCATGGTATGTGTAACTCAGGATGTTAACCTCAGTGATATGAACCTGGAAAAAATGCTCCAGCATACCAAGTGTTGAAAAGGGGTTACTTAGCCATGTTAAGGCTGGGTTCTTGTGAACACCTGAAGAGGGGGAGGATGCTCACCATATCTCCATCCCAGGGTGTGGTCAGAAGGTAAATGTGGAGTGGTGGACTCATCCAGTGTTCGGTGTGTCTGGAGATGAGATCTCCAGAGCTGTGCTCGTGTTAAAGAGAACTGAACCTTGTTTTGTTCCTCTGAGTAGGCGGATCCCCTCAGCTACATAGACTTTACAGTATGCCATTTTTTTCCCCCGTTATGGCAGAAGGATTGAGTTTACCTAATTTTGGACTGGTTTATACAGTACGATTTTAATAAAGCAGTTGAAGACTTAAACAGGACGTATTCCTGTGACTACCTCTTTATGCAGTCAAGTGAGTTGATCTACCACAGTTGGTGTTATAAATGCTGGTAACTTTCCCAGGATGCAAGTGTGACGTCTACAGAAGTACTGCATTTCCTGGGTCAAGGTGGCCATAAGCCAGTAAGCAATATCAGACAGCATAGAGGACCTAACTAAACACCTGGTGCAAGCCCAGCTCCAGCAGCAACATCTGGCACAACAGGAGACAAGTAAGCTGTTTATGCAACAGATCCAGCAACAAGTCCAGCACCGACATCAGCAGCAGACTGAATTGCGCACAGAGGTGGTTTGTGGCACAGCAGCAGCTTTGACTCCAAAATCAGCTGATATTTTTTCCATTTGGAAGGCGGTACGGAGAGCCCTGCAGAAAATAACCACTGGTGACAACATAGATGCTTTTTGAAAGGGTCCCCGAGAGGGAGAAACTATCGCCAGAGAAATAGGTAGAATTTCTGGCGCCATACTTAATGACCCCAGAAAGCCTACTTTGACTTAGCCCTACAAGACACCAAAGAATATGTGAAACTAAAAACTGAAATTTTGGCATGCTTGGTGGTCCTCCGCTGAGCGTATGACTGTGACAAACATCCTTGGTCCCAAAAGTTGCATCCTTGCACCTGGTCTAAAAATGGTTGCAGCTAGAGTTCTCTACTTCTGTGCAGATGGTAGAGCGTGTGGTGATGTACCAGTTCATACACTCCCTTCCAAGGTCAAGGTAGACTTGGGATGCTGATGACCTGGTCGAAAGGTATTAGAGGGTCGAGATTTCCTAGGAGGGCAACCCATTCCATACTTGGGTCCCAACAGGGGGTGGAGGCACAAAAGGAGGTACAGGTCCAAATGGGCAGGGGAGGTTGTGCTGAGTGTCCCAGCTGATGATATATGCTGGAAATGTCATTGATCAGGTCGTATAGCCGCCAGTTGACCCCTGACCTCCGAGCAGATGGATTGTAGCCTGGGACACCACTGCTCCCCCAGCTAGGGGCCACAAGTTTGTACCTTAAAGGTGAATGGTATGAAAATGATTGGACTGCTAGACTCAGGGATTTGGTGACCCTCCTGAGGCCCACACTTCCTCTTTATCTGATCTGTGTGAAGAAGGTTAGTGTCCGCTGCATCCACAGGGAAACTAAAGACTATCTAGTGGCCAGAGTGGACACTGAATTGGCCCATGGTACTGAGTCCCACAAGGTTGGCATGGTCCAGGACTTACTGCACCTCATTATCATAGTCCGGGGCTTTTGATTGTTTTGGGACTTGTGAGGAAAGGAGACAGAGCTCGGTTACTGTCAGGCAGGGTCTCCGGCGTGTCACTTTACTCACCCATGCTGCGGTCAGTTCCCTCCTTCCTCATGCTTTGCATGATTCCAGCAGAGCTTCCAGCCATGTTCTTAGGGCACACGTGTGCACACTCCCACACTCTTAAAGGGGCAGTGCGTGTACTTGCTATTTCCTCCCCAGCCAATGGCTGACAGGCATTATGTATATATTGCTTCCTCTCCACTGGCGAGGTGCCTGAGCAACCTTCCTGTTTGCTGTCTGTTTGTGTAAGGTTGCATACCAGTCCCTGCCGCACTCTGGTGCAAATTCCTGCCTGCTGCACTGTGGTGCAAATCCCTGCCTGCTGCACTCTGGTGCAAATCCTGCCTGCTGCACTCTGGTGCAAATCCTGCCTGCTGCACTCTGGTGCAAATCCTGCCTGCTGCATTCTAATGCAAACTCTGCCAGCTGCTCCATCCAGTCTGTCCTCTGGTTCCAGCTGCTGCGCGTCCGATGGTCTGCCCTGGAGTGGCACTTGGTGTTCATCGGGAGCCAAGTCTAACCTCACCAGAGGCTCTAGTAAACAGTCAGGGGCACGCTTAGTCACACCTCTCCAGGCTCTCTGAACCACGTCCGTGACAGTTTGCTTAGGCCATGGACCCCGAATCCTGCCTGTTTGGACCATGTACCAGGAGCTCTGCCGACAGAAAGACGCACAGGAAGAGCTGTCCATACAGTTGCAGTCCATAATCACCAAGTTGGAGGCCTTAAACATCTCTGCAGAGCTCCCGCATGTTGAAGCAGCCATGACTTCTCCAGAAACTTACCAGACAGTTTACTTAGTTCGAGATCCAGGTCCTCAGCTCGCAGCTCCACCACGCTTTGACAGCAATCCGAAGTTCTGCCACGGGTTCATCAATCAGTGCCGGCTACACTTTGAACTCCTTCCTCATCACTTCCCGTCAGACCAAAAAAAGGTGGCATTTCTTATGCACATCTGGAGGTGAGACCCTGGCGTGGTTGAATCCATTATGGGAGAGAGAGGACCTTACCATCTCCAATTTGTCCGTATTCTTGGAAGCCTTTCGTAAAGTATTCGATGAACCTGGGCGAACCACCTCTGCAGCTTCCGTTCTTCTTCTCTTACGCCAGTCCAACTCGTCTGTGGGACAATATGCGGGATGATTCTGTACTCTGGTGTCTGAGCTCGGTTGGAATAATGAAGCATTGGTGATAACATTCTGGGAGGGCCTCTCTGGAAACATAAAGTATGAGCTATCTGGTCGAGACTTACCAACTACCTTCGACAACCTGATCTTCCTCGCCATCCGTATAGACTTTCGTTTCCGTGAGCATGCCTGTGATGAGGCACCTGAAAGAGGACTGCGGCGCCTGGCTCTGTCTTTTCAAAGGCCGCTTGTTCCTTCACCCTCCCTTGTCGAGGACTCATCTGAACCCATGCAGATTGACCACCTTACCCTTGCTAGACAGCGACTGAGGGATCGACGCGCTAAAGGCCAGTGCCGGTATTGTAGAGACATGAGTCACTCCATTCAAGTCTGTCCGGTAAAGCAGGAGAAGTTCCAGCATCTAGGGTTGGCAGGAGAGGCCTCCCTAGACATAAAAAACATCTCCATACCACTGACCCTACTGTGGCTGTGACAACCGGTGAATCTCAGTTTGTTGAGTCGACGTATTTAGATTCTAGGGCAGCCGGAAATTTTATCCTCCAGAGTCCAGACTGTAGTGGATTGGTTCCAAGTCCCAGTTCTTCCACTCATGATCCCCTTGGCAATAACATCTGTCGATAGGAGAACTCTTTGGGAGATGGTTCGTCTGGGTACTGAGCCGCTTGAGGTCCGCATTGGGATGCTTCATACTGATAGGATTGTCTTCAATGTTCTTTCCCACATGTCTCACGCATTTGTCTTAGGCCTACCATGGCTACAACAGCATGAACCTATGCTGTACTGGAGAACTGGAGAGCTGCTCTGCTGGGAACATTACTGTCATGAGAAGTGTCTGGCCCCAGTACGTACGGCTAAGGCTTCGTCTTGTCCGGCATCGCTGCCCAGTTTGCTGTCTGCCTAGTTGTCCTTTGCCGATATATTTGAAAAGAGGGAAGCAGAGATTTTGCCGCCCCACAGGCCGTATGACTGCGCCATTCCCAGATCTACTCCCCATAGAGGCCAAATTTACCCTCTGTCCCCAGCTAAGACTCAAGCTATGTCGAACTACATTCAGGAGAATTTGGCCAGGGGGTTCATTCAGAAGTCCTCCTCCTGCTGAGGCCGGGTTTTTGTTCGTTAAAAAGGATGGATCACTCTGACTCTGTATAGACTATCGGGGCCTCAACCAGACCATGGTAAAAAATAAATACCCTATCCCATTGATCCCAGAGTTGTTTGATCGAGGTGCCAGGATCTTCACCAAATTAGATTTGAGGGGCACCTACAATTAGTCCGCATTCACCGGGGAGACGAATGGAAGACGGCTTTCAACACCAGGGAAGGACATTATGAATACTGAGTGATGCCCTTCAGCCTCAGCAATGCATCAGCAGTTTTTCAAGAGTTCATCAATGATATCTTCTGGGACCTGTTTTATTACTGCGTGGTTGTGTATCTAGACGATATTCTGGTTTTCCCCAGATCTGGCCTCCCACAGACGAGCAGTTTGGCAAGTTCTTTAGCGTCTTAGGGAGAATTTACTCTACGCCAAGTATGAGAAATGAGTTTTTGAACAGTCCTCCCTTCTTGTGTTACATTATCTCCGATACCGGACTCAGGATGGATCCTGAGAAAGTCTCTTCCATCCTTAAATGGTGGCTGCCCGTTGGAGTCAAAGCCATCCAGAGATTCCTTTGCTTTGCTAACTATTATCGGCAATTCATACCTCACTTCTCCACTCTGACCGCTCCTATCTCTGCTGTGACCCGAAAAGGAACCAACCCTAAGAACTGGCCCTCCGAGGCGGAGGAGGCCTTCCGCTCTCTTAAACGGTCCTTTTCAACCGCCCCTGTTCTGCATCATCCGGATTTGAGCAAACAGTTCTTCCTAGAGGTGGACGCATCCTCGTTAGGGATTGGAGCTATGCTCACTCAGAAATCTTCCTCGGTTTCTTCTCAAAGGCCTTCTCTGCTCCAGAACGTAACTTCTCCATTGGTGATCGAGAGTTACTCTCCATTAAGATGGCTTTGGAGGAGTGGCGTTATCTGCTGGAGGGCGCAGCTTATCCAGTGGTTATCTACACGGACCATAAGAACCTGGCGCGCCTCCAGTCCGCCCAGAGACTTAATCCACGCCAAGCCAGTGGTCTTTGTTTTTTGCCCATTTTAACTTTTTTTTGCATTTCATGTCCGGTGACAAGAAAGTCCGAGCCAATGACCTCTCTCGCTCTTTTCTGTCCGGAGATCAAGAGGAGGATCCTTAATTTATCCTCGATCTGTCCAAGATGGTCACTGTGGCTTCAGTCAGTCTGTCGCGAATTCCTCCAGGAAAGACCCTTGTGGCTGAATCCGAGAAGGAGCGAGTTTTGTCTTGGGGCCACTGTCCAAGGTGGCTAGTCACGCGGCACAAAGGAAAACACTACAATTGATTTCTCGCCATTACTGGTGGCCATCCATGAGGAGGGAGATCTGTGCTTACATGGCTGCCTGTCCGATTTGTGCTCGCAATAAAGTCCCCAGACTTCCTACTGGTTCTCTCCTGCTGCTACCCGTACCAGCTGGTCCATGGCAGCACATAGCTATGGATTTCATTACGGATTGCACTGTCCTCTGGGTAGTTGTGGATCGCTTCTCCAAAATGACGCATTTTACCCCGTTGTCTGCTCTTCCATCCGCTCCTGAACTGGCTGACAGCTTCATCAAACATATTTTCCGCCTGCATGGAGTTCCTCATCACATTGTGTCCGATTGAGGTTCGCAGTTCACTTCCAGATTTTGACGATCTCTCTGTAAACATCTGGATATCGTCTTGAATTTCTGCTCTGCCTATCACCCTCAGTCCAATGGGCAAGTGGAGCATGTCAATCAGGTCCTGGGCAATTACCTGCGACACTTCGTCAATGTCCACCATAATGATTGGGTGAAATTACTTCTCTGGGCTGAGTTCTCATACAACAATCACGTTGGTGAAGCCTCGGGAGAGTCTCCGTTCTACATTGTGTTCGGTCGGCAACCCGAGGTTCCCCTTCCGGTGATGGTTCCTTCCAATGTTCCTGCGGCAGATGTCCTCTCCAATGATTTTGTAAAGTTGTGGGAGGACACCAAAGCCACTTTAGAAGCTTCCTCCGCCCGTATGAAGAGACATGCATGGAATCTCCATGCTTCCACCCTGGTAAGGCTGGTTTCACATTTGCGTTTTTTTGCGCTGCGTTTTTGCGCATATGTGCGCATGCATTTTTTCCCCTATATTTAACATGGGTGCGCATACGTGCGCGTTGGCATGCGCACGTATGCGTTTTTCATGCGCTGCGTTTTTTAAAGGTGTGCGTCCATAAATTCCAGACGCTACATGTTGCATTTTTTGGTCTGCCCGACCGCTTAAAAAAACACATGCGCACGTATGCGTTTTTTTTAAGCATGCGTTTTTTAAGTCAACATTAGGGATGAGCTTTACGATATTGACTACTAACCCTAAACCATAACCCTTAACCTACTAACCCTAACCCTACCTCTAACCCTAACCCTACAAACCCTAACCCTACCTCTAACCCTACTAACCCTAACCCTACCCCTACTAACCCTAACCCTACTAAACATAACCATAACCCCTAACCCTACTAACCCTACCCCTAACCCTTACCCTACTAACCCCTACTAACCCTAACCCTACTAAACATAACCATAACCCCTAACCCTAATAACCCTAACCCGAACCCTAACCCTATCCCTTACTCTACTAACCCTACTAACCATAGACCCTAACCCTACCCCAAATCCTTTTCTGGGTGAAGACAAACAATGTGCAAAAAACGCAAACGCATTGAAAACGCATGCAAACGCTGCATTTTTTTGCTTCACGCGCACAAAAATGCTGTAAAAAAACGCAGCGTTTGTATGCGCTTTTTCCATGCTTTTTTTGCGCAAAAAACGCGCTGCAAAAAAAGCAAGTGTGAAAGTAGCCTAACAAGGTATGGCTCTCCTCCTGGTATGTCTGGCTGAACGTTCCCTCTTACAAGTTGTGTCCTCATCTTATCTGGCCTTTCAAAGTGTTGAAGCGAATCAACGAGGCCTCCTATAAATTGAAGCTGCCTCCTTCATTACGGATTCCAAATTCCTTCCATATATCTCTGTCAAAGCCGGTCATCCCGAGTCCCTTCGTCAAGGATCCCAGTACCACATCTGTTGTGAGTTCATTTTCCCCTTCGTCACTGAGGTCTGGTGAACTCCCTATTCTGGTGAAGGAAGGTAATGAGCCTGATTATCAGGCACCTGAGTCTAATGAGGATGACTGGCTGAGTGGAGTCACTGACTGGATATAAGGCTGCCGACGCCCTTCTGCCCTGCGGGTGATTTCTCTGTGGATTTCTAAGACACCAGTCTGATTCCTGCTTCCCTAAAGCTAAGTTTTCTGCTTTGCCTGTTTATATTTATGTTTTGTTTTTGTTTTCCTTGCTTTTCTGTATTCTGCCATTCCCTGCTGGGATGAGCTGAATCTCCTTTTGCCGGTTGCTCTGTCTTCAGAATATTCCTGAGTACTGACATAGCTTTTTTGAAGCCTAGCGTCTTCAGGGCCTTTTTCACTGTCAGTCTGTTGGCTCTTATTTTCATAGGGTTTTTCATGGATTGCAGACAGCAGCCTTCCTGTCCTTTCCTATCTAGGTAGTTTTGGCCCCGTCTTTGCTCAGTCTATCTTTCTGTCTGTGTTAGTGTTTTCATCTTGCTTCACCGTCATTATATGTTGGGGGCTGCCTATTGCTTTGGGGTCTGCTCTTGGGCAGTTTAGATTTCCCCTTTCTTTCTTTAGGCCTATTTAATTCTCCGGCTGTGATCGAGGGGTCTAGGGCATCGTAGGAACCCCCATGGCTACTGTTAGTTGTTGTGATAGGATCAGGGGTCTGCAATCCGATAGCTGCCAACCTCTCTGGTTTTCTGGACTTAGCTAGCATTTCTGTTTTTGCCTCCTACGGTCACTCAATCATAACACACATCCATGCCAACTGCCTCGGATGATGTTTTTGAAGTGGAGAACATCTTGGCCATGAAGAAGGTGAGAGGCAAGACCTACTTCCTTGTTGACTGGAAGACATTTGTGCCGAAGAGAGATCCTGGGAGCTGAAGAAAACATTCACGCTCCAATTCTCCTCTGGAAATGTCTCAATGGCCTGAAGAGAAGGGGGGTACTGTTAGCACCACACCGGATCCCTGCTCTGACAGGCATGGTCTCTGGTGTGTCATTTCACTCACCCGTGTTGCGGTCGATTCCCCCCATCCTCATGCTCTGTCCTTAGGGCATGCGCTCCCGCTCTCTTAAAGGGACAGCACGTGCACTTGCTATTTCCTCTCCAGCCACATGTGTCAACTATCTTCTTTTCGGTAATATGTATTTTGATGTTGATGTCTAGTCTGTTTTGTACATACTTTAAACTCTCTCCGACATAGGAATAATATGTCCACGTGTCTTGGTACTTATTGACGCAGGACAGATTGCACGATATGCGCGCCCGATTGCCGCCGGTTGTCAGCTGATTCTGACAGCTGACACCCAGCACTAAGTGCCAGGAGCAATTGCACACCTCTTCTGGTACTTTAACCCCCTAAATGCTGTGATTTAATGCGATCTCAGCATTCCGTGAGTCGGGAGAGGGATGGCAGCCCCTCTGCCCTTGGATCAGAGACCCTGCAGTATGACACAGGGTGCCAATCGTTGCCATGGTGACCCAGTGTGCTCATGACGACATCTGGGTCACCAGAGCTAGGAAAGTTGCTTGATCATGCGCAGTACAAAGCTGACAGTTTGCATAGCCTAAGGATGCTTCTGCATCCCTATGCTATACAAGCGATCAGCTTGCAAAAAATGATAGTCCCATAGAGGGACAAAGTAAAAAAAAGTAAAAAGTTTTTTTAACTGCAAAAATATATAATAAAAATAAAAAAAGCAATAAAAAAATCAAAAGATATTGTATCCGTAAATAAATATTTGTATGAAAAAATATATATATAAACAATGAAAGTACACATATTTGGTATTGCCGCATCTAGAACAACCCAACCTATAAAACAGTCACACTAGTTAACCCCTTTAGTGAACACCATAAAAATAAAAAAAGCAAAGCAAAAAAACAACACTGCTGGACATAAAGTTGAATAAAATGCGATCAAAAAGACAGATACAAATAAACATGGTACCGCTGAAAATGTCATCTTGTCCCGCAAAAAGCAAACCACCCATATAGCTCCATCAGAGCAAAAATAAAAAATAAAATAAAAAAGTTATAGCTCTCAGAATAAAGCGATCCAAAAATAGTTATTTTTTTCTATAAAACACTTTTATTGTGTAAAAGCACCAAAAAACAATATAAATGTGGTATTGCTGTAATTGTACTGACCCGAAGAATAAAACTGCCTTATCAATTTTACCACACGCGGAACAACATATCCCCCCACCCAAAAAAAAAAAAATCCTGAATTGCTGGTTTTTGTTCACTCTGGCTCCCAAAAATTGGAACAGAGAGCGATCAAAAAATGTCATGTGTCTGAAAAGGATACCAATAAAACCATCAACTCGTCCTGAAAAAATCAAGCCCCCACATGACTCTGTGGGCCAAAATATGGAAAAATTATAGCTCTCAAAATTTGGGGATCCAGACATTATTTTTTGCAATAAAAAGCGTCTTTTAGTGTGTTAAAGCAGCCAAATATAAAAACCCGAAATAAATTTGGTATTGCTGTAATCGCACCAACCCAAAGAATAAAGTTGTCTTATCACTTATACCGCACGAGAAACGGCATAAAAAATAAATAAAACCAATACTTTGCCTGCTGTTGATATTTTCATTCTGCCTCCGAAAGATCGCAGTAAGGCGCATATTTATCCTGCTCTTTGCGCTGAGCGCTTACATCAAGGTTTCTGTGTAAATCTCTGAAATAAGTGAATCAGACAGAACCCTGGCGTAAGATTCCTTATAATGAAGCAGATGGAGGCACTGTGGAGGCCGTCTCACCTGTGATCCGGCCGTGTCCATTTTTTTAGGATTGCATAAAAGTGCCTTTAGCCACAGTTTTCTGCACTTCTGAAATAGACACCACTGAACAGAGGCCAGACGGAGTTCAGAGTAACTCTGCTGCCTTACTGTAGTGAATGAATCCCTCAGGGGTTTCATCTGAATCACGTCACTAAAGATTTAGATGGAAACCACAATGTAAGTTCTCAGCATAGCTCGTCGGATAAATGTGATCACAAACGTTATGTAAAATGTTCCCAATAAAAGCTTCAACTCAATCCACGAAAAAAGCAAGCCCCCACTCAGGTCTGTCATCTGTTAACGGAAATATAGGGGCTTCCACATTACTGGTAGTACAAAGGCTCTGGAAAAGCAAAATGACTCCTTATACTCCAAAAGAAATTCAGCAAATTCTGTGCTCTCAAATCCAAAGCCCCCCTCCCTTCTGATCTCCAGTGTGCCTGAACAGCATATAGCGCACACATGTTTGGCATTTCTGAAGCGATGAGAGCCCGTCTAATTTAAGGATGCATATCTCCAGAAGCATGAGCTGGGCGTAATGTACTGGTGACTGCAACATACTGGTCACAACGGTAGATTGCAATTTTCACTCGGCAACATTCATTGCTGCTTGTTTATGGAAAAGTTCACAGGGTATGAATAGTATATCAAGGCAATGTAGTAATGATATGATGACGTACAGTGCTAATATGGTGCGGGTGCAGGGGGTCTATATGTAATAGTACGGGGGTGTATGGTGCATGCATTACATATGTATTGGGCTTAATGTGATCTTCAGTATTAACACTGTATGAGCTGTTCCCTCTTTTGTTGCCAAATTAAAAAGCTTCCTATTAATTATAAGTAAGATAAAGTGGAGGGGGCCTGTGTGGTATCATGTCGCCAGTAGGGTATAATTAATATGAATACACATCCTCTGATGGGAGGGCAAGGGATTTGGAGGATGTTAATCGGGTGCGGACAGCTGCCTCCCATCCAGGGATTATAGGCCCAGATCGGCACTGCTCATACAAAGCTTCCATCCATTATACATTATTACATGACCCTGTGCTGGCACCACCTCCACAGTCTGTGCTTGCTGCTATCACACACAGGCTGCCTGTCATCTGTGAGTCTGCTGATCCAGAGTTTTTCGGGTCGACTGTTACATCTGCTCAAAACATCTACAGACCCAAATATACCTCCAATGTAACAGGATGTGATGACGAGTGCAGGGCTAGTGGTTCTCTGCTTTAGGCCATTTGGAGGGTTAATGGTCTACAGGAATAATAGGTCGTCTAATTAACTAGAAACCCAAATCTATTACCCATAGTGGCAAGTCACTACAAGGACTCGCTAATATTCCTACACACAGCAGTGTACCTGCACCCACTAACATTCCCATACATAGCAGTGTATCTGCACCCACTAATATTCCCGCACACAGCAGTGTACCTGCACCCACTAATATTCCCACATGCAGCAGTGTACCTGCACCCACTAACATTCCCATACATAGCAGTGTATCTGCACCCACTAATATTCCCGCACACAGCAGTGTACCTGCACCCACTAACATTCCCACACACAGCAGTGTACCTGCACCCACTAATATTCCCATACATAGCAGTGTACCTGCACCCACTAATATTCCCGCACACAGCAGTGTACCTGCACCCACTAACATTCCCACACACAGCAGTGTACCTGCACCCACTAATATTCCCGCACACAGCAGTGTACCTGCACCCACTAACATTCCCACACACAGCAGTGTACCTGCACCCACTAATATTCCCGCACACAGCAGTGTACCTGCACCCACTAACATTCCCACACACAGCAGTGTACCTGCACCCACTAACATTCCCACATGCAGCAGTGTACCTGCACCCACTAATATTCCCACACGCAGCAGTGTACCTGCACCCGCTAATATTCCCACACACAGCAGTTTACCTGCACCCACTAATATTCCCACACACAGCAGTGTTCCTGCACCCACTAACATTCCCACACGCAGCAGTGTACCTGCACCCACTAATATTCCCACACGCAGCAGTATACTTGCACCCGCTAATATTCCCACACACAGCAGTGTACCTGCACCCACTAATCCCACACACAGCAGTTTACCTGCACCCACTAACATCCACACACAGCAGTGTACCTCCACCCACTAACATTCCCACACGCAGCAGTGTACCTGCACCCACTAATATTTCCACACGCAGCAGTGTACCTGCACCCACTAATATTTCCACACGCAGCAGTGTACCTGCACCTACTAACATTCCCACACGCAGCAGTGTTCCTGCACCCACTAACATTCCCACACGCAGCAGGGTACCTGCACCCACTAATATTCCCACACGCAGCAGTGTACCTGCACCCGCTAACAGTGGCAGATTATAATGAGGTCAATCTGGGCGGTAGCCCAGGGTCCTGTGGTGTGGGGGGGCCCACCAGTCCAGGGTAAATTGCCCCATTATAATCCGCCACTGGCTTCAGGACGTGCAACTTTACCGCTGACCTATACTGGTTACCTGGGACGCTGTCTCTTTAAATGAAAAAGCTGACTCATTTAATCAAGCTGCACACTTTATGCATGCGTTGTTCCACGCTGCCCAATTGCATTGCGGGAATTGTAGTCTCCTCTGCCTTGGAACCTTACTGCTTGGGACGTTCTGGGACACTACAGTTCCCATGGTGCTTTGCATCTCAGGTGGGCACCTCCATTATTCCTATCCTTCATCTAACAACTGCCCTGGGGACTAGCTCGACCTGTGGGGAGCTGAAACAACTCTGCTGCATCGCCATCATCCCCAGCGGTCTGAACTACAGCGTCGGCCTACACATAAATTGTGGAACACCACAGGAGGTGTCACAAACTTACCCCCACATAAACTTTATTCCTCATAAAACCTTATTTCACTGGACACTAGGGCCATGGACCGGGTCCCCGCTACTGTGACACTTCCCCTTTAAGTACCGACCCGGTACCGAGTATCCCACAGCCCTAGGGGCGCTCCAACTTGGTGTTACGAACAGGATTACGAGCCCGGTATAGCCGGGTACTGTGTGCCAAGGACTAAAGTGAATAGTGAAATTGCCGCCATTTGTGTGCTGCGCGGCACGCAGAAAGAAAGGGGTGTCTCATCGTGGGCGGAGGCCACAGGAAAGGCGCTAAGAAAAGCACAGGCCACGCTCTGCGACCAGCGGAGGGAAAGAGGGAGCCCTGACCCAAAAAACGGAAGGAGGATATACAGACCGCCTGCGGAGCAGCGTCTGACTTCGGTAACGTACCCCGAGGCTAGCTGAGGTTCACTAGGGGAAGGAAGAGAAAATGTCTAATCCGGACGGAGATGCAGCCGCAGCCCTCATGATAAAGCCCGGTTCAGAGGCAGCCGCAGCCCCCGTGGTACCGCCAGTCACCTTGGCAGCAGCAGCCTGCATCATGCCTCTATCAATGCCATATATACCGGGAGCGGCCTGGTTGCCACAGTTCTCAGGGGAGTTGCACACCCTGAGCGATTTCAAGGAGAGACTATGTAGCCTGTTTAAAGTGTACCCCCTGTCTGAGAGTCAAAAAGTTAGCATACTCCTGGGTCAGTTAACTGGTGCAGCCCAGAGGGAAGTAATGTCCTGGCCGGACACTGAGAAAGGAACTGTCAAGCAAATCTTGGCCAGGCTGAAAGACACCTTTAACACCAGTACAGCAGCAGAGATAAAAATGAGATTCTTTAGGCGCAAAGGGTGCAGGACAATATGAGACTATGCCCTTAACCTACAGGAGGCGCTACGAGCTGTAAAGCAGGTTGATCCAGACAGCGTGCAAGATGAAGACAGATTGCTAACTGAGCAGTTTATTGAGGGGCTCCTATCTAACAATCACAGGACACAACTGCGCATAATGGCCCTACAGAATCCTGACTTGGACTTTGCACACTTCAAGGATAGAGCCATCCGGGTGCTGCGTGAGCCTAATTCTGCTGGGACAGCACCCCTAGGTGCCCGGCCATTACTTACCAACAGGAGGCAGCATCTCTTCCTCGGATCCCTGCTGGGACTGAAACGCCAACTAAAGATGATGACTCTTCTGCAGCCCCCATGATACAACCCAGTTCAGAGGCAGCTGCAGCCCCCGTGGTACTGCCAGTCACCTCGGCAACAGCAGCAGCAACCTTCATAATGCCGCTATCAATGCCATATATACCGGGAGCAGCCTGGTTGCCACAGTTCTCAGGGGAGTTGCACACCGTGAGCGATTTCAAGGAGAGTCTATGTAGCCTGTTTAAAGTGTACCCCCTGTCTGAGAGTCAAAAAGTTAGAATACTCCTGGGCCAGTTAACTGGTGCAGCCCAGAGGGAAGTAAAGTCCTGGCTAGACACTGAGAAAGGAACTGTCAAGCAAATCTTGGCCTGGCTGAAAGACACCTTTGACACCTGTACAGCAGCAGAGATAAAAATGAGGTTCTTTGGGTGCAAACAAAGGGTGCAGGACAGTATAAGAGACTATGCCCTAAACCTACAGGAGGCGCTACGAGCTGTCAAGCAAGTTGATCCAAACAGCGTGCAAGATGAGGACAGATTGCTAACTGAGCAGTTTATAGAGGGGCTCCTATCTAACAATCACAGGACACAGCTGCGCATAATGGCCCTACAGAATCCTGACTTGGACTTTGCACACTTCAAGGATAGAGCCATCCGGGTGCTGTGTGAGCCTAATTCTGCTGGTACAGCACCCCCTAGGCCCCCGGCCATTACTTACCAACAGGAAGCAGCATCCCTTCCTCAGATCCCTGCTGGGACTGAAACGCCAACTAAAGATGATGACTCTTCTGCAGACCTACGTGTCCAGGTCCAGGAACTGACGAAAAGTATGTCTGCACTAACCAAAACTGTGCAGTCTATGCTACTGTCCCCAAGGGAGCAGATCCAGCTTGCCTCCAGTCCAGATGACGTCCCGTGGCGGTGGCAAAGGAGAATCCCATCGACCAGAGGGAGGGACAGTGACCGCTACAATCAAGAGGAACAACCCATTTGTCGCCGCTGCCACAAGGCGGGACACGTCTCAAGATTCTGTCATTTAAACAAGCAACCTCTGGGGCGGAGGGCCTACCCCCAGGAGTAAGATGTCCAGGCCCGCACAGTTGGCGAGACAAGTATGTGGGAGGATGGCCTGTCCTACCCGTCGTGTTTGATGGCATCCCAGTGAATGCTTTATTGGACACCGGCTCACAGGTAATAACAATGCCATATATTTTCTTTAAGCGATACTGGGCTGATTCAGACATAACTCGCAGCCCGGATGAGCACCTTGCCATAATTGCCAGCAACGGCCAGGCTTTGCCTCAGATGGGGTATAAGGAAGTGACCATAAAGTTTGGCCGAGTAGAATTGCAGTCACAAGGTTTGATTATTGTTGATATGGACAAACGTGAATGCAATCCCATGATCACTCTAGGCACTAATGTAATAAGTGTTTTGATGCAACAGATAGCCGAGACCGCCAGTTCCAGTCAGCAGCGGGTCCTGCAGAAAGAGATCAAAGCGCTGATGCAGAGACAACAGGTAAAGCTGTCTGGTGGAGAAGTCGGCAGTGTCAGAGTGAGTGATTCAATCCCCATTGCAGTAACTCCCAGGAGTGAAATGTTAATTTGGTGTCGGGCAGCAATAGGCCTCAGGGGTCAAGATTACCAGGCCTTGATGGAGCCAGTGTACTCTGATAATAGGCCCACCATCCTGACAGCCAGAGGGGTAGTTGATGTTCGTAAGGGGAGAGTACCACTACACATTTTGAATTGTGGGGAATGAGAGGTCTATTTACACCAGTATGCCACGCTGGCTAAGCTGTTCACTGTTAGTAACAATGCAATAGAGGCAGCAGAGCCCTTGCTTCCTTCTGATCAAGTGGAGGGCAATGGCTCTGAGGGGCAGCTGGAGGATTGGTGTCAGCAGCTACATGTAGGCACTGACTCCACCCCTCCACACCAAAAACATGGGGCTTACGGAGTGGCTTGAGAGTACGAGCGGGTATTTAGCAAACATCCTCTAGACTTTGGGCAAGCAAAAGGGGTGCAACACCATATCCCCCCGTTAAAGAGAGATACTGGCCTATACCCCCGGCACACTATCAATGTGCCCAAGAGTATGTTGCGGGAGATGAAGGAGACTGGGGTGATCAGAGATAGTTGTAGCCCCTGGGCAGCTCCAATAGTCTTTGTTAAAAAGAAAGATGGTACCATGAGGATGTGTGTTGATTACAGGCGGATTAACAGCATTACACATAAGGACGCCTACCCGTTACCTAGAATTGAGGAATCATTAGCTGCACTGAGAACTGCTAACTATTTTTCTACCCTGGATCTCACCAGTGGGTATTGGCAGGTTCCCGTGGCAGATGCAGACAAAGAGAAGACAGTGTTTACAACACCAATGGGCCTCTGTGAGTTTAGCTACATGCCGTTCGGGCTCAGTACTGCCCCAGGGACGTTTCAATGGCTAAAGGAATGGCTAGGACATAAAAATTTTGAAACTGTCCTTCTGTACCTGGATGACATCATTGTCTTCTCCAAAACCTACGAAGACCACTTGGAGTACCTGGGTGAGGTATTCGAGGCCCTGTCTAACTTGAAAATGAAGCCGTCCAAATGCCACCTCTTGAAACTCAAGGTGCAGTACCTAGGCCATGTGGTGAGTGGGGACGGCGTGGCACCAGACCCTGACAAAGTCACCGTTATCCAGGATTGGAGGAAACCCAGAAATATTCATGAAGTACGACAGTTCCTCGGGGCTGGTAGGCTACTACCGGAGATTCATCAAGGGCTTCACCAAAATAGCAGCACCTCTGCAAGACTTGCTAGTGGGACAATCCAAGAAATCCAAGAACAAGAATGTTCAGTTCGAGAGGAATAACAAACTGGAAGAATCCTTCACGCAGTTGAAGCTGGCTCTCACTGGAGATGAGGTACTGGCCTATCCTGACTATGACCAACCATTTGTACTGGACACAGTCGCCAGCAACGTGGGATTGGGAGCAGTGCTATCACAGGTGCAAAATGGCAGAGAAAGAGTGATTGCGTATGCCAGCCGGAAGCTTTGTCCCACTGAAAGGAACCCCGACAACTAAAGTTATTTGAAGCTGGAATTACTCGCCATAGTCTGGGCAGTGACAGAGAGCTTTAAGCACTACCTAGCTTCCGCAAAGTTTACTTTCTACACGGGCAATAATCCGCTAACCCACCTGGAAACGGCAAAATTGGGTGCACTGGAGCAGCGATGGAGGGCCATGCTGTCCAACTACGAATTCACCATCAAGTACCGAGCGGGGCAGAAGAATGCTAATGCAGATGCGTTGTCCAGGTTGCCCAATCCACCTGAGGGGGGAAAGGACCCAGAAGAGCTCGAAGAAGTTGAGTTACCAGCCTTCCACTGACCAGCTGCCGCCCAACGCTCCCAAGGAGTGAGAACTAAGCACTACGTCGTGCAAGAGGCCACATTTAGTCCATTGCCCCACCATGACAGTGCAGAGATGCAGGGTGGCGATCCGGCAGTCTGCCTGGTATAGAAGTTGCTGACGCAGGCTGATTCACACCCTGGCTCGGACGCTCCACAGGAAGCACGGCAGTTATGGAAAGAAAAAGGCAAGCTGTTCATCTATGAGGGTAAGCTGTGTCGGAAGAGCATCAACTCACGGACCCATGAGCTAGTTTGGCAAGTTGTGGTTCTGAGGCGGGATGCACCTATGACCCTGGAAGCATATCATAATGGAGCCGGTCATTTCAGTCGGAAAATATTGGAGGTCCTGCTCCAGTAGAGATTTTACTGGATCGGCATGCGAGGAGCCATCGAGAGGTGGTGTTGAGAGTGTGGTCCGTGCAATTTGCGAAGAAAGGATGCAACAACCAGGGAGTCCCATTGCAACCAATCATTACAAAGCAGCCGTTGGAGCTAGTGGCATTAGACCACATGAAATTGACACCGAGCAGGTCAGGCTACACATACGCTCTAACCATTGTCGATCACTACTCCAGGTTTCTGGTCGTTCTGCCTGTTAAGGATCAAACAGCAGCCAAAGCATTTCAGAAGTACTTTTGTCGACCGCACAGCTACCCCGAACAAGTGCTCACTGATCAAGGCCCCGCTTTTGAAGCAGAAGTGTTCCAGGAGTTTTGTAACCTGTACGGCTGCAAGAATATCAGGACAACACCGTGTCATCCACAAATGGTATGTGTGAGAAGATGAACTAGGTGGTAATTGACCCATTGAAGACTTTGCCCCTGGAAGAGCAGAATCTATGGCCGCAAAAGTTGTCGGATCTTGTGGATCTATACAACCATGTCCTAGTAAACTCCACCAATTGCAGCCCAGCCTATCTGATAAGAGCAAGACCTGGCAAGATACACATTGATTTGGATATGGGAGCTCGGACACCTGAGACAACATCACCAGACGCAGACTGGGATACAGAGCAGCAGCAACAATACCGCAAAGTGCAAGAGTGTGTAGAACGAAGCTTGTCTCAAGCAAGACAGAAGCAAGAAAGAAACTACAATCAGCACGCCCCTGCAGTTCCCTTGTTACTGGGAGAACAGGTCCTCAAGAGAAAGAGAAGGAAGCACAAATTAGATGACCAATGGGAGGCTGATCTCTACACCATCCTACCTTCAAGTTTCGATAATACCAAAGTGTGCCTCATAAGTAAAGATGGGTGAGAAACCGCAGCGGTAGTGTCAAGGGATCATCTAAAGCCATGCCCTGACCAACTAAAGGAAAGAATGGAAGATCAAGACATTCTTAACCCATGGAAGAAGGGGAGAAGAAGATCAGCATAGTACTCGGAGAGTTCCTTTCAAATTGGGCACGAGTGAGGCAATAGTTGTGCCCGTCTTGCTCTTTCCACAGCCAGCTAGAAGGAGAAACCACTCAGGACCAACCTGAAGACCAGCAAGCTCAAGCAGCAGACACCACCCCAGCAGAGGAGCAAGAGAATTTAACCCCTGCCAGTGGCGAATCTGTCATGCCCATATGAGCATCAGTAGTCGTAGAAAGTCAGGTATACCTGTCCTATGTAGAGTCACCAGTAGTGTAGCTGAAATAGAGCGCACTACATCAGTGGTAGCAAGTACAGTGAATCAGAGTAGGTCACCAGCAATACCAGTACTACGCAGGTCTATACGTAGTACCCAAGGTAAAACTCCTGTCAGGTTTCGTATGTAAGTAGATCATGCAAAGAAGATACATGAATGTGTAATGTAAATATGTAATCTAAATAAGTAACCGTTAAGCATATGTGCCGCAGCTGCATGTGTCGTGGCTGTGTCAGTCGCAGCACAAGCATGGAGAGCCTGTGTGTTGAGCTTTCCATGCATGGGCTGTGACACAGCTGCGACTCATGCACCTGCGGCGCTGAACAGCTGATCAGCGCTCTAGGTATCCGGGTTCTCACTGTGGCTTATTCGGTAAGCGCTATAGCTTGCCAAATAAGCAGAGACCCGATCAAATTTGCTCATCTCTACCCACAATCCACTAATGTTTCCCCATTCAGCACTGTACCCGCTCCCACTAATGTTCCCCCACTCAGAACTGTACCCGCACTCACTAATGTCCCCCCATTCAGCACTGTACTCGCTCCCACTAATGTTCCCCCACTCAGAACTGTACCCGCACCCACTAATGTTCCCCCCATTCAGCACTGTACTTGCACCCACTGATGTTCCCCCACTCAGCTCTGTACTCACACCGACTAATGTTCCCAAATTCAGCACTGTACCCGCACCCACTTCCCCCATTCAGCACTGTACCCACACCAAGTACTGTACCCACAACCCACTAATGTTCCCCCACTCAGCACTGTATCTGCACCCACTAATAATCCCAAATTGAACACTGTACCCCTACCCACTAATGTTTCCAAATTTATCACTGTATCTAAACTGCTGTTATAATTCCCTTCCTCTGAGCACAGTACTAGTTCCTGACCTATATTACACCCAGTCCATAAAACCATGTCCTTTCGCATCTATGTACACTGTATGTATTACCAATGTACCCAACCTGCTTTATGTTACTCTCATCTGCCCCCATACAGACCCTGCCCTGGGGTCTGCTTTCTATGTAATTATGTAGCTTCTTATTCTGACTCTTTGCAGGCTCATTTATTCCACACAATAAGAAGCCACTCAGAGCAGGAGTTTGCTAGGCCAGAGCCGGGGGCTGCTTACAGCCTAGTAATTCTGTCCCATCATTGGGGCTGTTATTACTGCCTCAGTGCCTCTTATAAGAAGCTATGAAAAGTTAGTCCTTCCCCCTGGACAAGACACCTCTTGAATGTTTCTTATGAAGTCACTTTTCTTTATTTTAGACATCTCAAGGCATAGGAGTGGAGACCAACTGTGTGTGCTAAGTGAGTCGAATGAGACCAAAAGACCATTATATGAGGCAATAAGGTATTTTACATTTTATAAAACATTTCCTTTCTAATCACTATTCCTCATCTCTTCTAGTGTTTCCTCTCTGTATCACTTTATTTTACCAATATTGGAACCAGACACCTTTCCATCCATATGACCTTATATGCTGTAGTACTTCTCCCTCTCACCTAGTCTTGAACCCTCACCTAGGACCATTTTCATCACTATAGCTCACCTGTTCCAGTTTTCCCTCCTTTTCTTATTCACTTTACTTCACTCATTCTAGTGTCCTTCCCTTTCTGTTCACCTGTCCTAGAGCCCCCTCTTTCTTCATATTATACCACAGTTGTTCTAGTGTTTGTCCCTTTCTGTTTACTTGTCCAAAATTCTCCTCTTTCTATACACAATACTTTCCTTGTTCTAGCGACTGTTCCTTTCTGTTCCCTGTCCTAGAGCCCCCCTCTTTCTTTATATTATAGCACAGTTGTTCTAGTGCTTGTCCCTTTCTGTTTACTTCCCCAAGAGCCCACTCTTTCTATACACTATACTTTACTCGTTCTAGCGACCAATTCCTTTCTGGTCACCTGTTTTAGAGCCCCCTCCTTCTATATACAATTCTCACTTGTTTTATTGTCCATCCCTTTCTGTTTACATGTCCTAGAGCCCCCTTTTTCTATATACTATATACTGGACCTCACTTGTCTCAGTGTTCGTCCATTTCTGTTCACCTGTTCTAGAGTCCCCTTTTTCTATTCACTATAGCTCACCTGTCCTAGTACTCCCATTTTCTTTCGCCTGACCTAGAGTCCCCTTTTTCTATTTACTATACTTCACTTATTCAATTCTGTCCCTTTCTTTTCACCTGTACTATAACCCTCTCTTTCTATATATTGTATACGATTCTTCATTTTTTAGTGTCTGTCCATTTCTGTTCACCTGTCCTAGAACCCCCTCTTTCTATGTAATATACCTCTACCTCACGTTTTCGTGTTCCTTCCTTTCTGTTCACATGTCCTAGAATCCCTTCTTTTATATACTATACCTCACTTGTCCTAGTGCACTCATTTTTATTCCCATAGCTTCTTTTCCCTTCTTTGTATTCACTGCACCTCACCTCTTCTGGTACTCTTGTTTTCCTTCCCCTGTCTAGGAGCCCCCTTTTCTGCTTACTATCCCTCCTGTAATCTAGTACACTCATTCTTATCCTTATACCTTACCGAAAAATTCTATATCCTTTCCTTGAAACCATTGTTTCTGAGATCACTGCAACCCCCTGATAATTTGATATACATCAATTTTATTGAACTCTGCTTGTGTCCATCCTTATTTCCATCCATTTATTGAAGCTTGACCTGTCCTATATATTGGAAGCTGTTTCCACCTGTTCTTCACAAACAGCCCCTCTTGTTGTGCGTTTTCCTGTGCACCCCCCACCCTTTTGCTGTCAGTCATGCCAATGCTCCAGGCTGCAGTATAATGGAAGAACAGCAGCTTTTGCCCATGGTAAATCTGTGCAGCTTTTAAAGGATTTAGTGCCACTCAAATCGTAAAGCGACCTCAGAGGGAAGAGGGGGGAGAGTGTGCACTCACGTCTACAGCCCAGAGTGTCAGTGCCACTCGAATGAATGAGAGACACCAAGAAAGGGACACAGAGTACAAGGATGAGACAGGCAAAGAGAGGGGCACAGGAATGAGACAGGCAAAGAAAGTCGTGCTGGGAGAGACAGGCAAAAAAAAGAGACATTAATACAAGGAGCCACACAGAACTAAACTGAAACTGTAGACATTTCAACAGGTGCAGATTGTAAAGGGTTACCTTAACCCATGAAAAATGCAAAGTGTAGGCCTATTTGTATAAAGTATTAACCAAAAGAAGAGGAGGTTCTTCTACTTATCACAAAGTTACCGTCATTCCTTAAACTTTCCGACAACACCTGTAAGTAACTCTGATGCATGTTTTGTGTGTATATATAATGGGTGTGTATATTTGTTATATAGTGCAAATATGTAGCACACAATCTAAGTGATATATTTAATTTAATACATATGTATTATTGTAAATATATCATTTAGATTTTACTTACGTCATAACGTGCAAATATAAAGATGTGATCTGTTCACATTGGACGTACCGTCACTTGCAGTGACTATTTTCCCCCATGTCCACCTTACGGATATATTTGTGGTATGAGCGGTACATGGCAATCTCATGGAAGTTGTTTGTACATGATGGTTGTTTGCAGTGCATTCTTATCTGTGGAAATTAGCTCCTCTCCCATAATTCCCATTTGTTACTTATGTTGAGGCACTTGTTCGCACTGTGGATGACTGACAATTGCATCTCCATGTTGTAGATCACAAATGCTCAGAAATACTGGTCTTATCTCTGCTCGCAAATCATACAGGACCCATATAGGTGGAGAATCTTACTGATTGCTTCACATTAAATATTCCTCCTAAAATCCAGAAGTTGTTAAAAATAATTCTATTCAGTCATTGTTTTTTCTGGTCACTGTGGAGCCCTCGATGACTTCCGTATAATGGTACCATATTGGTTATCACCAAACATTCCTGCAAAGTAATATAATTTAAGAAATGATTATATACCCCAACCTGACACTGACTTTTATTTATAGGTGAGTTTTTAATTTTAGAGGCAAATCATGGCACACCAGTGCACCTACTTACCAATGAGTGTATTATCATTTTAATACCCTTCATGGGTTGATAAAACATTGCATCACTAATAGCACCATCTACGGTGCTGCAACAGACAAGAAAACATTTTTTATAATGAAGCCAATATTCTGCTATACTTTGTCAGCTATGTTGTTTCTGTGCAATGATTGTTTTCATGTTTCCAGATGTTGTCAAGAACTGTCACTGGCGGTTATTTGGCACCCCTGGGCCATTATGAGAAGAATTATTACCCACTACACAACTGTCTCTTTTTGGGTTTATAGATAGGCATTATGTTACTCATTTTTTTTATATCCTGCATAATTATTTTTGCTCAGTAATATATTAGTATTAATGAGTTGATCGTTGATCTCCTGTTGCTTATGTGGAACCATCAACAAGCTGCGATTGTATCTGTTACTAGCTGAAGAGCTCAGCAGTCAGTATCACACAGGATAGGATTAGATACACAGCTCAGCAGTCAGTATCACACAGGATAGGAATAGATACAAGGCTCAGCAGACGGTATCACACAGGATAGGGTTAGATACACAGCTCAGCAGTCAGTATCACACAGGATAGGATTAGATACACAGCTCAGCAGTCAGTATCACACAGGATAGGAATAGATACAAGGCTCAGCAGACGGTATCACACAGGATAGGGTTAGATACACAGCTCAGCAGTCAGTATCACACAGGATAGGAATAGATACACAGCTCAGCAGACAGTATCACACAGAATAGGATTAGATAAATGGCTCAGCAGTCAGTATCACACAGGATAGGATTAGATACACAGCTCAGCAGTCAGTATCACACAGGAGAGGATTAGATACACAGCTCAGCAGTCAGTATCACACAGGATAGGATTAGATACACAGCTCAGCAGTCAGTATCACACAGAATAGGATTAGATACACGGCTCAGCAGTCAGTATCACACAGGATAGGATTAGATGCACGGTTTTTATGTGCAATATAATCATTATAATTTGTTATAACTAACCACAGTTGGTTACTATGCCCTGTGTATTGCCTGACTGCTGAGCTGTGTATCTAATCCTATCCTGTGTGATACTGACTGCTGAGCCGTGTATCTAATCCTATTCTGTGTGATACTGTCTGCTGAGCCTTGTATCTATTCCTATCCTGTGTGATACTGACTGCTGAGCTGTGTATCTAATCCTATCCTGTGTGATCCTGACTGCTGAGCTGTGTATCTAATCCTATCCTGTGTGATACTGACTGCTGAGCTGTGTATCTTACCCTATCCTGTGTGATACCGTCTGCTGAGCCGTGTATCTAATCCTATCCTGTGTGATACTGACTGCTGAGCTGTGTATCTAATCCTATCCTGTGTGATCCTGACTGCTGAGCTGTGTATCTAATCCTATCCTGTGTGATACTGACTGCTGAGCTGTGTATCTAACCCTATCCTGTGTGATACCGTCTGCTGAGCCTTGTATCTATTCCTATCTTGTGTGATACTGACTGCTGAGCTGTGTATCTAATCCTATCCTGTGTGATCCTGACTGCTGAGCTGTGTATCTAATCCTATCCTGTGTGATACTGACTGCTGAGCTGTGTATCTAACCCTATCCTGTGTGATACAGTCTGCTGAGCTGTGTATCTAATCCTATCCTGTGTGATACAGTCTGCTGAGCTGTGTATCTAATCCTATCCTGTTTGATACTGTCTGCTGAGCCGTGTATCTAATACTATTCTGTGTGATACTGTGTGCTGAGCTGTGTATCTAATCGTGTCCTGTGTGATACTGTCTACTGAGCCATGTATCTATTCCTATCCTGTGTAATACTGACTGCTGAGCTGTGTATCTAATCCTATCAAGTGTGTTACTGACTGCTCAACCGTGTATCTAATCCTATACTGTGTGATACTGACTGCTGAGCTGTGTATCTAATCCTGGCCTGTGTGATACTGACTGCTGAGCTGTGTATCTAATCCTATCCTGTATGATACTGTGTGCTGAGCTGTGTGTCTGATCCTATCCTGTGTGATACTGACTGCTGAGCTGTGTATCTAATCCTATCCTGTGTGATACTGATTGCTGAGCCGTGTATCTAATCCTATCCTGTGTGATACTGGGCTCCCCCTGCAGTCTGTGTCAGAGGGTGGTCTGTGTTGGCACGGTAATAAATTGTGTTATTTCCAGCTTTACAGAAGGACGATAACACCATAGAAATGATAAGAATAATAGGCCTCAGTTACCACAACTGTCTACAAAGAAAACTGTTGCTGATAGCAACCAATCACAGCTCATTTTTCATCTTTTAAACAGTTCTGGGACAGCGTGGCGAGCTTTGAGTGGCGACTTTTGTGTTTCGACTTTTATGTGGCGAGGTTGGTGTATGTGTGGTGAAATGTGTGCTGAGGGTGGTATATGTGTTGAAGCATGTGGTAGTGTGTGGTGCATTTTGTGTGTGTGTTCATATCCCCGTGTGTGGTGAGTATCCCATGTCAGAGCCCCACCTTAGCAACTGTACGGTATATACTCTTTGGCGCCATCGCTCTCATTCTTTAAGTCCCCCTTGTTAACATCTGGCAGCTGTCAATTTGCCTCCAACACTTTTCCTTTCACTTTTCCCCCATTATGTAGATAGGGGCAAAATTGTTTGGTGAATTGGAACGCGCGGGGTTAAAATTTCGCCTCACAACATAGCCTATGACGCTCTCGGGATCCAGACGTGTGACTGTGCAAAATCTTGTGGCTGTAGCTACGACGGCGCGGATACCAATCCCGGACATACATACATACAAACATACACACACACATTGAGCTTTATATATTAGATTGTTAGCATGAGTTCCAGTTTAATGCATTGGTCAGAATGGGTTATGAATTTGATAGCCTTATTAACACCTTAACACCCTGATCTCCATAAATAGTTTTGGAGTACCAGAGTCGCAGATTGAGAATTCTAAGAATGCTTTGGGATTTTTTTTTTTTTTAAAGATCATCTTTTAAAGATCAGCTGTAATTCTTCTGACGCTCCTAAACCCGTCATCTTACTCCACTATATCTGGCCCTTTTGATTAATTTTTGGCAGCAGTGCAGTCATTCAGTTATTCATGGCTGTCTAGTGTATGGACGTGAAATATTCACATTACACCTTTTATTTAAAGTGTCTGATGTAGCTCCTGGAGGATACGGTTTTATTGGGGTATGACGATGCTGCAGTGAGCTTTGTGGGCAAGAATCCCTGGAAAAGGGTCTACAAATTAGCTCTTTTTCTGGAAAAAAACCTGTAATTGAGTTACACCTTCCTCCTTATCTTAGTGACCAAGCCAAATTTTTAAAATCTGACCAGTGTTACTTTATGTAGTAATAACTTAGGAACACTTCAACAAATCCCAGTGATTTTGAGATTGCTTTTTCGTGGCGCATTGTACTTTATGATAATGGTAAATTTAGGTGGTTATGTTTTGTGTTTATTTATAAAAATATCAGAAATTTGACAAAAATGTAAAAAAAATTAGCAATTTTCAAACTGAATGATTTTCCCTTTAATTCAGATAGTCATACCAAACAAAAACATTAATAAATAACATTTTCCTCATGCCTACTTTAAATCAGCACCATTTGTAAAATGTTATTTTATTTTGTTTGCATTTTAGGAGGTTTAAAAATGTAGCAGTATTTTTTCATGGAAATTTACAAAATGTATTTGTTTAGGGACCTATCCATCTTTGAAGTGACTTTGGTGGTCCTATATATTGGGAAACCCCCAAAAGTCATACCATTTTAAAAACAGCACCCCCTGACATATTGAAAACTGCTGTCAGGGAGTTTATTAACCTCTTCCGGGTCAGGACCAGGGGAGAACTTCCTAGTTCAGATGCTCCAGGATCACAGAGCGCAGTCACATATTGAAAACTGCTGTCAGGGAGTTTATTAACCTTTCAGGAATTAATGCAAAGTGGCATGATAGGAATGAAAAAGTGTATTTTTACCACCTAAATGTCGCTAACTTCTGAACAGGCCGCTGTAGCTGGGAGACTCTAAGGCTGTGAATTGCCATGGCAAACATCAGGACCACACAATCAAGATCTCAGGGTGCCGATGGGGATAAAGAGGGAGAAGCCACACTCTTTTAACCATTTATATGATATAGTCATTATTGACAGCAGCATCTAAGGGGTTAAACAGATATGGACGGCGCCAACACTGATCTTAGCTGATGCAGCAAGTCGTCAGCTATGGTGGACAGCCGACAGCTGCTGGATTGTCACCAGTATGGGGATGCTATTCTCTTATATCTCAGGTCAGTTAAAAGACGTATTGGTGGTCTTTAAGCGGTTAAAGGGATGTTGCCTGAACCATTCTGACCTCTTGGAATCCCAACAGTTGTAAAAACTGCTCTTCTTGGTGGAACGACTGAGACCCCCATGATCTAAAACAGAGGAGTGCTTGGTCCCCCATTCTAGAGGTTGTCAACATCCATTCTAGTGAATAGCACTCTGGGCATCAGATTCTCATAAATTTGTCGACATTTTCCAATCAGCATACCCATTTATTTTAGGGACAGCTTCATAATTTTCGAGTATTCAGCTCTGTTACATCTGTATATCATGGTGTCATGCGTATTGGACACCAGCAATCAGATTTACGACGCTGAAGTGACATTGTAAACATTTTATGGGGCTGTATATGTCCTCTGTCACATTGCTGTACCTATCATAGGCTATATATGTCCTGTGTCACATTGTGGACTCGTCAGAGGCTATATATGCCCTTTATCGCATTGGTTTGATGCTCTTGCACAATGAATGCAATATCTCATTGGTGTTTAGTGCAGTGGATGCTTCCTATTCTCCAAGAGATGTACATTTTTGTTACTAGATTTCAGATGAGTCGGAGAGCGCTGTGTAGAAAGCCGTGCAATCTGTGGGTTCTCTTAGATATAAATAGGATTTAAAGAATAGATGCAGAGATGGCCTCGGGCACACAGTCACTGGCAGGGCTCTGAACTGACTGTACGGCTCTCTCTACCCCCTCGTTCTGAATCCCGTGATGGCTCAGATACATTCATTTTCACATTTTTCCTCCCCTTCTGTCCCTTTTTCCATATCTGTATCCTTCCTTCTGTCTAGCCTTTAATACCCCTACAACTGTTACAGTAACCCCCAACGGTCATCATCTTGTCTCCCTGTAGAGTCTGGTTTATAATTGAGCCTAAAACCTTGTTCTGTGATTTCTTGATCCTTCTTCATTTTCTTATTTTTTCTTCACAGACAGCTCCCAATAATACGTTTTTGGATATAGCCTGAATGAAAGAAACAACAGGATTTTCAGTCCTCCTTGGAGGGGATCTCAGAAAGATATGGGACCGCCGCCATCGCCCAGAGCACTTTTCTTTTTCTTCCTTTTGCAGAGGGGAGTTGAGGCCCAGCAGAATACTCAGCCTCACTCAATTAAGATAGATGGAGACATTACTTTAGGAGGTTTGTTTCCAGTCCATGCAAAGGGACCTGCCGGAATCCCATGTGGAGAAATAAAGAAAGAAGCCGGAGTTCATCGAATGGAAGCTTTGTTATATGCATTGGATCAAATCAATGGGGATCCTGAACTCCTTCCTAATTTGACACTCGGGGCACGTATTCTAGATACATGCTCTCGGGACACCTACGCTCTGGAGCAATCGCTAACATTTGTACAAGCCCTGATCCAGAAGGATACTTCCGATATTCGGTGCTCCAATGGAGAACCTGCCATACTCAGCCGTCCGGAGAGGGTTGTTGGCGTTATCGGAGCCTCTGCCAGTTCAGTCTCCATCATGGTGGCCAATGTGCTGAGACTGTTTGCTGTAAGAAATTCTTTATCATTATTTGATATATCCCCTCCAGCAACCTTCATGATGATTAAGGCACAGTTCACATCACTCTTAGAGCCTTCAATCAGATGTATGCCAAGCATTCAGTGGCACACATGGTCCATTGATTTCTGTGCTGAAAAAAATTTAATGCAAGGATCTAGCTTGTTGTGAACAATCTTATTTTTTATTATTTTCTTTTTACTTCGTATATGTTCCAGTGTTTACATATCCCTAATGCAGTGAATCACTTTTGTTTCCTGTAGACATCTTTTTTATCATACCATATAATATGCCATTACCATTCGACTTTTGGGGTCCAACTGCAGAGAATACTGATTCCTAGAACCATAGGGTCAGTGACTGCACATTTCAGAGCAAGTGTGCTCAGACTGCCAACGTAGATTCTAACAAAAGGGACCTAAAGAACTTTTTATTGTTTAATTGTTAAACAGTTATTCCCAAAACCATGGGTTATCCCCTATCTATAGAATAGCGTCTAACTTGCTGATTGCTGTGGTCAGACCCCCAGCAATCCAAAGAAAGTGGCTCTGGATCCAGGGAACAGGGCTCTGAGGAGTCACATCTTGAATGGAGCCAAGGTGCACAATCTCGAACTCCTTCTCTTTCATTGTCTATGAGACTGCTGGAGAAAAATGAGTACAGCGTTCCTCTATTTCCGACAGTTCCATAGCCAATGAATTGGGTGAAGGTCGACCATGTGTATCTCCGCTTCGTGTAAGTGCTTCCGGGATCCACTACCTCTTTCTCGGGATTGCTGGAGTTTTGAGTGGTTGAACACCCAGAAATCAGTAAGTTAAACCTTATCCTATGACAAGGGAATAACTTACGATTTTGGAGACAGTACTTTAAGCTTCAGTTACATAAAGTGCTGAACACATATCGATCCATTTGCTGGCACCACAGCAGGGCATCTTGTTGTGCGAAGATCCCAGTGTGGAGGGTGGATAATGCTACACGCTGAAATTTGACCTCTACCTCTGAAGGTCCTGTTCTGTTCATTAAGTCATTTTATATCTGTAGTTATATTTTGGCCTGGTCGTGTTGTTGCGAGGGGAAAAAGCAAACTAAAATGTTTTCCATGTTCTTTTGCAGCTTGGTCTTTATTGATTTTAATAGATCACATTTCGTCTTTCATAAAGAGCACAGCAGCTGCTGAGCAAGTATCTGATTTCTGTACAGAATGAACAAAAAATATGGTTTTTTTCTCAAGCGATGGACAAAAAAAGATGTGCAACTCCAGCTAATAGAGAGATGCCTCTGGGTGCACTATTAATACCATATATAATTCATATCTAAGCATGTGAATAGTTAAAAGAATAAAAACAAGGAGCACTTTACATTGCTGGGTTGCCTATAGACTGCCAGTGTGTCCTTATTGAATGTAGGAGCGTATTCATCTTGTGTACCACTTAATCACAAAAAGGGGGTGCTGGTAACGTATTCTAGGGGTAACGAACTAAGAGCACGGAGGGGAGTAATTATACTATTCAAATCTGTAGCTCCCAAATAACTGTATGCGTTCTATAGTTTCAACCAGTCTGGAAGAGCAGCTCTGGAGCACAAACTGCTGCTCCAACATATGTAAAATTGTGCAAAAAAGATCACTAGAATCTTTATGCACATGTACAACATTTTTTTAGAAAACTGTTATCTAGGCTTGATACACAGCAGCAGACTAGCATGGTTTGCTGAACTTTCTGCTTTTTTTTCGTCAAGGGGAATTCATAATCAGAAATTAACCTATAGTTGAAATCCCATATATATACAGTGGGGGAAAAAAGTACGGTATTTAGTCAACCACCAATTATGCAAGTTCTCACATTTAAAAAGATGAGAGAGGTAAAATGAGAAAACAAATCCAGAAAATCACCTTGTCTGATTTGGTAAGATTTATTTTTCAAATTATGGTGGAAAATAATTATTTGGTCAATAACAAAAGTTCACCTCAATATTTTGTTATATATTCTTTGTTGGCAATGACAGAGGTCAAACGTTTTCTGTAAGTCTTCACAAGGTTGGCACACACTGTTGGTGGTATGTTAGCCCATTCCTCCATGCAGATCTCCTCTAGTGCAGTGGTGTATTGGGCCTGTCGCTGGCTAACATGGATTTGTCACAAAAACGCACAAAACTGCCCTCATTTTAAAAACTGCACCTGTCAAGGTATTCAAAACCACATTTAAGAAGTTTGTTAATTCCTAATTCACAGGAATTAAAACAAAGTGGAAATAAATAATAGTTATTTTCCAGAAGAATGTTGTTTTAACATTAATTTTTTCATTTTAACAAGGGTAACAGGAGAAAATGCCTCATATGTGGGGGAAAACTACTGTTTGGGCGCACAGTAAGGCGAAGGAACACAATTTGAATTTTTGAGCGTAATTTTGACTGGAATAGATTATGGACACCATGTCACATTTGCCAAGCCCTTGAGGTATGAAAACAGTAGAAACCCCTCCATGAATTACACCATTTTGGAAACTACACACCTCAAAGAATTCATCTATCGGTGCAGTGAGCATCTTGAACCCACAGGTGATTTAAATAGATGTTGTAAATTTTATTGAAAAAATTGCTGCCAAACCCTTCTATATTTATAACAACTTTTTTAAATGATGCTGATGTACAGTATTCATTCCTCTTATAGCATGCACAGTGACAGCCGCAGCTGCCTGCTTCCAGAAGACATCCGATCCTACTCACCCTCCAGCATGCCCTCGTAGCATCTCTTTGGTCTTGGCGCTCTCGCAGTGGAGCGCATATTCATTACCTTATTGAGCGGCGCCACATGATCGCTCAGCACAGGAAGAGCTGCAGGAAGCCGGCACCAACAAAATGCTACGAGAGCGCTGGCACCAGCGAGATGCTGTGAGGGCACGCTGGAGGGTAGGATGTTTTTTTTGTAATAGGAAGCATGCATACCAGGACAGCGATGGAGTGAGCAATATGTGCAAGGACAGGACAGGGGAGCCACGCATAGCAGGACAGGACGGGGGAGTCACGCATACCAGGACAGCGACGGGGGGAGCCACACATACCAGGACAGCTACGAGGGGGAGCCACGCATGCCAGGACAGCTACAGGGGGAACCATGCATACCAGGATAGGGATGAGGGGACAATGCATACCTGGCATATACTCGAGTCAATAAGCTTACCCAGTTTTCCGTGGCAAAATTAGGTGCATCAGCTTATACTCGGGTCGGATTATACTTGAGGATATATGATAATTGGTCTTTTATTTAACACACATTATTTTTAATGGCTCAGAGACACACAGTCATTGGTTCACTTTTACTAGAGATTGTGTGCCCTTCTGAGGCTGTGTCACTTGTCCGAGTCCAAGAGGGAAAAAGCTGTGTCTAAATAACATAGGAGGCTCATAGACAGACAGGGTGGACCATAGACTTCTGCACTCACTCACTATATTAAAGACCTGTAGGACAGTCACTTGCAGTGTACCAAGGGCCGCATGAAAACATATTCTGCTGATGTAGGTACTTGCAGGGAATATAAGCATTTGCTGTGTATGGACAGCCATCTCCATGGGCTAAAGTCACTCATTTTCAGAATGTAATATACTTGCAGTCAGATTAGTAATTAGCTGAGCATTACCTTTCTAAGCATTTAGTTTACAGTACACCAAAAGCTAGAAACAGTAGTGTCAAATCGCGGACGGTTGGCATCCTAGTTATTAAAGTTATCTGTAATGGTTATTTGAATTCTATTATCAATTTTTTTTCGAAATTTTCATCTAAAGTAGACTGTCATGATCCAGGACGGGGTTTTGTCTTTGTCCCGTCCTGGTCAGACAGGGGTTAATTGTTTCTCCCTCTCTCTGGCAGAGGGCGGCTATTTAGTTGCCAATTGACCTAGGTCCAGTGTCAGTTATACTCATGCCCGCCTGTGCCTTGTGTCTGATATCTTTTTGCTTGTTTGGTTTTGACCCGGTCCGTCTCTTCGTTGTGAGTTTGTCTACAGTCTGGGTACTGTGTATTTGCCCGTTCTGGTTTACTGATCTCTTGCTACGTCCTGACTATCCGTTCTGTCTAATCCTTTGGTACTGTCGTGCTATCTCGTGCTTTGTCCCCGGCCTGATCTGGTTTACGTCCCTGTCTACGCCCCTTGGTAACTTTGTCCCGTAATTACCCTTCTAGGAGTTTTCCTTCTGCTCCTAGTTCTCGGAGTTTAGGTCACGCCCCCAGCAGTCAGGTGCTTCAGGTCCTATCTGGCCTGGAGCAATCTCTCTCTGCTCCTGCTTTCTCTGGGAGACCTGTGGCTGGCTCTGCCCCTTGGCAGTCACGTGCTTCAGGTCCTGTTTGTCTGAAGCACGCATCTTCATCGCTGCTCCTCCGCTCCACAGGTATCTTTGAGCACAGTTTATCTTAGGCCTGTTTCACACTTCAGTTTTCTGGCGTCAGTCAAAATCTGTCGTTAGCAGAAAAAAACAGATCCGGCGGATTTGCCTGGCGGATCCGTTTTTTTCCCATAGACTTGTATTAGCGACGGATTGTGACGGATGGCCATCCGTTTCACCCGTCATGCAACGGATCCGTCGGAAAATAGATGTCCGTCGGCCGGAAACAACGTCCATAGGAACGTTTTTTGTCTCCGTCAAAAAGTCTGACAGTGACAGATCCGTCGCCGTCCGTTGTCTGCTAGAATGGACGCCTATGGGCCGTCGCTGGATTCCGTTTTTCAAACTGAGCATGCCCAGAACAATTTCTCTTCATTTAATTTAACCCCATAATCCTTTCTGGCACATAAAATCTCTCTCTCTTCCAGAGTTCCGCTGCAGATCCGCTGCATCAGTTTTTTGCAATCTGCACTGGATCCGTTTTTTTAATACTTTGACAGATTGTGACTGAAACAAAAAGACTGAAGTATGAAACAGGCCTTACTCAGGACACGCGCACTGGCTCAGTGAGCAAGTGTAGTGCGGTGTTCCTGACAAGAACATTTTTATGTGATTGATGCAAGTGTTTATATACCTTTTTAAAGTCATGACTGCTGAACGCTTTCATAATTTACAAGTAAATGTAGTAAGGGCTATTTGTACCTATAGAAGAAGGCAGTAAAGCAGCAGTATCTATGCCAATATTCTGTGAAAAGAAAGACAAAGTGGCTTATCTGTGTCATTATTTACTCACTGGGAGGCACTACTAAATGTGCAAACATCATATATAGAGGTACTACTATATGTGCCTATATCATTTATAGAGATAGACATGGAGGCACTACTATATGTACCTATATCATTTATAGAGATAGACATGGAGGCACTATTATGTGTACCTATATCATTTATAGAGACAGAAATGGAGGTACTACTATATGTACCTCCATCATTTAGGCTGTGTGCCCACGTAGCATTTTTTAAGCGTTTCAGCGGCGTTTTTTTAAACGCGCGATTCTGCCGCGGAAAGGCTTAAGAAAAGCATCCCATTCAATCAAAATTGAAAACGCACATGTTAGGAAAACGCATGCTAAAACGCTTGACAAACGCTTAAAAAAGCGCGTCAAAAACCGCATGCGTTTTCCCGGGAGCAGGGTGTGCAATTCTGCTCAGGAATATTCTACTTCAGAATCGCTACGTGGGCACATAGCCTTACAGAGTTAGACATGGAGGTACTACTATGTGTGCCTGCATCATTTATAGAGATAGACATGGAGGCACTACTATATGTGCCTCTATCATTTAGAGACAGACATGGAGGCAGTACTTTATGTGCCTGCATCATTTATAGAGATAGACATGGAGGTACTACTATATGTACCTATAGAGACAGACATGGAGCCGTGACTATATGTGCCTGCATCCTTATAGAGACAGACATGGAAGTAGTACTATATGTGCCTGCATCATTTATAGAGACAGACATGGAGGCACTACTACAACCCCTGGCAAAAATTATAGAATCACCGGCCTTGGAGGATGTTCATTCAGTTGTTTAATTTTGTAGAAAAAAAGCAGATCACAGACATGGCACGAAACTAAAGTCATTTCAAATGCCAACTTTCTGGCTTTAAGAAACACTAAAAGAAATCAAGAACAAAAAATGTGGTAGTCAGTTATGGTTACTTTTTAAACCAAGCATAGGGGAAAAATTATGGAATCACTCAAATCTGAGGGAAAAAATTAAGGAATCATGAAAAACAAACCAACAAAAAACACTCCAACACATCACTGGTATTTTGTTGCACCACCTCTGGCTTTTATAACAGCTTGTGGGTCGCCCTCCCAGGGCTGTGGGGTACTCGGTACCGGGCCGGTGTCGGCGGGATGTGTCACAGCAGCGGTGACTCGGTCAGTGGCCCTGGGCGCCCAATTCATGGGGGAAATTGAATGGTATAATGTAGTGAATGGAATAGTTCGTGACGCCACCTGTGGTGTTCAGCAAGTGAGATGTTAGGCCGATGCTGCATGCAGATCCTCTGGGGCTGGTGGTGTGTTGCAGCCAAGATGGCGAAGCTCCCCACAGGTGGAGCTGTAGCCCCAGGGCAGTGTAGATGTAGGGGAAGAGGAGAGGCACAAGCGGTGTAGAAGCTGGTACCCAGATGTAGCGGTGCTGGGTGCGTTGGCGCAAGAATGAATGAAGGACACCAGGGCTTGTAGTTCCAAAGCTTTACTCACAGTCTATAGTACACACAGGTGCCTGCCTCCGTGCCGTGTCCTCCGGGTCAGGGACTCAGTCAACTTCCAGGCAAGATGGAATGCTCCCTTCCAGCGCTCCGCCAACATGTACCTCTCTGAACGTCTCCTCTTATAGCGTCTTTAAGTGTGAAGATCTCCTAGTACTGAGTTACACTGGAGTTCCTCCTGACAGATGTTCCCAAGAACTCTACTTGTACTGCAGACAGCTGTAGCCTGCTTCGGGGACTCCTCACTACTGAGTCCCGGCCCACTATCCATGTTGCTGTTGTGCCCCAAGTCTTAGATGGGAGTAGTGCATTTACAGCCCACTACTCCACCGGTGTCTGCTGCAGGACCATTAGCATCCATACAACCTCGGGGACCGGGCCCCGGCCTTGCGCTTAGAACTTCTAGGCAGGGTTCTCTCCTAACCCACGTCCTCTGTTCCCTTTTACTCCTTCGTTCCGTACTATCTCTCTCTTATGGAAGATCAGGTTTCAGTTCAATGTCTTTCTCCTTTCCTTTCCCGTGCCAGCAGACCCAGGTCATAATTCCCCCAACTGCTGGATTGTCCCATCTGCCCCAGAACACCCAGAGTCCAAATGGGAGAACTCCCCAAAATGTGAATGATACCCATACTTGCAGAAAAAGGGGTTGTGCCTGTAGACTGGGTAGGGCGGTTGTTAAACGCGAACTCGGCCAAAGGTAATGCAGTACACCAGTCGGGCTGAGGTCAGGCAACGCAGGATTTGCTCCAGAGACTGATTGGTCCGCTCAGTCTGCCCATTAGTCTCTGGATGATAAGCAGATGAAAAAGACAGACCAATACCCAACCTCTTACAAAATGCCCTTCAAAATCTGGAAACAAATTGTACCCCCCTATCAGACACCACATTCAAGGGTACACCATGCAACCGCACCACATGCTCAACAAACAACCTGGACAACGTTTCCGCATTAGGTAAAGCTGCCAAGGGTACAAAATGTGCCTGTTTACTAAACCTGCCCACCACTACCCAAATGATGGTATTACCCTTGGAAGGAGGAAGATTGGTGATAAAATCCATGGACAAATGGGTCCATGGTCTATCAGGAATTGGCAGTGGCACCAATTCCCCGGCCGGCCGGTTATGGGGGGTTTTCGCATGGGCACATACTCCACAAGCAAGAATAGAGGATGGAGGTTCTGGGGGAGACACCGGATCCAGACTGCATGACAAGGAATCAGCCCTGACATTTTTGGATCCTGGCCGAAAAGTGATGGAGAACTGGAATCGGGAAAAAAAATGACCATCTCGCCTGTCAAGGAGTCAACCTTTTAGCAGACTCAATGTAAGCTAGGTTCTTGTGGTCCGTAAGCACGGTAATAGGATGGACAGCCCCCTCCAAAAAATACCTCCATTCTTCAAAGGCCAACTTCACGGCCAGAAGTTCTCGATTCCCAACATCATAGTTTCTCTCCGCAGGAGAGAACTTCTTAGAGAAAAAGGCACAGGGTCTCAAATTAGTTGGGACAGGACAACGCCGCCCCCACCCCCACCTCCGAGGCGTCCACCTCAACAATAAAGGGTTCAGACGGGTCCGGTTGAATAAGACCCAGAGCAGACATGAAACATTTTTTAAAAACTGAAATGCCGCCACTGCTGCGGCTGACCAATTCTTAACATCAGCCCCCTTTTGAGTCAGATCTGTGAGAGGTTTAACTACCGGCGAGAACCCCCTTATAAACTTACAATAATAATTTGCGAATCCTAAGAAACGCTGCAGAGCCTTCAAATCACGAGGTTGAACCCAATCAACAATGGCCTGCACCTTATTAGGATCCATGCGATACCCCTCAGCAGACACAATAAACCCCAGAAAAGACAGTTCCTGAACAAAGAATGAACATTTGTCTAGCTTAGCAAGGAGACAATTCTCCTGGAGCCTTTGGAGAACTTCCCGAAGATGACCAATGTGAGCCTGTTTATCAGGGGAGTAGATCAGAATGTCATCCATATACACAACCATAAAACGCCCAATAAAGTCAGAGAACACTTGATTGATAAAATTTTGGAAGACTGCTGGTGCATTGGTCACGACCACGACCACGAAGGGCACGGCCAAGTTCTCAAACAACCCTTCAGTAGTGAGAAAAGCAGTTTTCCGCTCATCCCCCTCCCGGACCCGGATAAGGTTATATGCCCCCCGTAGATCCAATTTCGAAAACCGCTTAGCCCCAGACAACTGGTTGTACAAATCAGGAATAAGTGTGAGGGGGTAACTCTCGAAAATCGAGGCATGGGCGCAAACCACCGTCTTTTTTCTTTAAGAAAGAGAACCCTGCCATGGGAGAAACAGAAGAACGAATGTGTCCTTTACGAAGACTCTCGGAAATGTATTCTTTCATAGTAGCCCGCTCGGGACCCGAGAGGTTATACAAATGGGCCGTGGGCAATTTAGCACCTGGAACCAGGTCAATGGCAATGGGTGGTGTGGTGGTAAAACTTCAGCCTCTTTTTCGGAGAAAACGTCCATATACTCCTTCAGGTACTCCGGAATATCTTCCAGACCAATGGACGACATACACAGTAGCAAGACATCTTTCAGAACCATTAGATCCCCATTTAACAATATCCAGGGAACCCCAGTCAATAATCGGGTTATGCCATTGCAACCAGGGAATCCCTAACACCAGGTCAGCAGAGATGTTATCCAAAACAAAACATGACATACGCTCCTGGTGAAGGGCCCCCACCCTGAGGGTGAATTCTTTAGAAACAAAATGGAGGCCATCCTTGGTAAGAGGTGTAGAATCAATGGCCATTATTTTTATAGGAGTCTCCAACCTAACTATTCCTAATCTACAGCTGGCCACCAGCTTAGAGTCAATCATGTTCAAGGATGACCCACAGTCCCCAAAAGCTGAAGTAGGGAAAAAGCAGTTCTTAACACCAAGTTCCACATTTAACAGTATCTTAGAAAATGAAGAAAGGGGTACCTGAGAGACTGAGTGCCCTCCAAGATAATCATCCATACCAAGCCGCTTGTTAGTCGGTGGGCAGGAGGGACAGTTCTGTTTCCAATGTCCAGGATCACCGCAGTAAAAACAAAGCTTTCCTAAGCGCCGCCGTCTCCTTTCTTTCTCTTTGAGGTCGATGGTTCCCATCTCCATGGACTCCAATGTAGGACTGGCTTCGCTACCACTGTAGACTAACGGGGTCTCAATCTGCATCACACCTCTCGCCCATAGCCTGCGATACATTCGGACGGCCTGCGTCATAGCATCCTCCAGAGAATCAGGCAGAGGGTGAAGTGCCAAGGCATCTTTCAGACGTTCAGACAGGCCTCTACGGAACAAGCCCCGGAGGGCGGCATCATCCCAAAAGACCTCAGCAGCTCAGCGTCTGAACTCTGAGCAAAACCACTCGACTGAGTGCTTCCCCTGACATACACTCATCACCATGTCCTCAGCCATACGCACCCGATCAGGCGCATCATAAATATGCCCCAGTGCCTCAAAAAATGCATCCACAGTCATTCGCTCAGGGGCAGTGGTAGGAAGGGAAAAAGTCCAAGCCTGGGGGGCTCCCCTTAACAGAGACATAATGACCCCCACCCTCTGACTTTCATCCACAGAAGAGTACGGTCTTAATGAGAAAAAAGCTTACAGTCCTCTTTGAAAACTTTAAATTCCTTGTTATCTCCAGAAAAGGTATCCAGCAATTTAACCAAGGACTCAGGGGAAACTAATGTAACATTTCGAGCCCCTGTCCCTTGAGCACCAGATGATAAAGCCCCCTGCACAGTGTCAGCTATCACCTGCTGAGACTGAGCCAGAACTCGTTCCTCATTGAGTTTCTGAGACATCTGAGTCAGGTGCTTTACCTGCTCAGAAAAAGCGTGCATAGGATCCATCACACACACAGGGAAAAAAAAAGGTAGCGGTCAGTTATAATGTCATGAACACCTCACTGCACTTGCTCACTGAGCCAGTGCGCGTGTCCTGAGTAAGACAGACTGTACTCAAAGATACCTGTGGAGCCGGGCAGCAGCGGTGAAGATGCGTGCTTCAGGCAAAGAGGACCTGAAGCACGTGACTGCTGGGGGTGGAGCCGACCACAGGTCTCTCAGAGGAAGCAGGAGCAGAGAGAGATTGCTTCAGGCCAGATAGGACCTGAAGCACCTGACTGCTGAGGGCGTGACCTAAATTCCAAAAGCTAGGAGCAGAAAGAAAACTCCTAAAAGGGTAATTACAGGAAAAATGACCAAGGGGCAAATACAGAGACGTAAACCCGATCAGGCCGGGGTCAAAACACGATCTAGCACGACAGTACCAAAGGATTAGACATAACGGATAGTCAGGACAAAGCAAGAGATCAGTAGAACGGGCAAATACAGTACCAAGACAGTTGACAAACTCACAACGTAGATACGGACCGGGTGAAAACCAAACAAGCAACAAGATATCAGGCACATGGCATGCAAGGGGTCAACTAACTCAGCCGAGGGCAGGAGTATAACTGACACAAAACCTAGGTCAATTGTGAACTAAATAGCCACCCTCTGCCAGAAAGAGGCAGAAACAATTAATCCCTGTCTGACCAGGATGGGACAAAGACAAAACCCCATCCTTGATCTTGACATGTGCATTTATTGAAGATGTAATGACAGCCATCTCCCCTGTGCCATTACCTGACATCTTCAATGACTGTGGAAATTTGCATGTTCTCTTCAGGCAGTCATCTTTATAAATTTCATTGGAACAGCACCAAACAAAAGTTCCAGCATCATCACCTTGCCCAATGCAGATTCGCAATTCATCACTGAATGACTTTCATCCAGTCATCCACAGTCCACGATTGCTTTTCCTTAGCCCATTGTAACCTTGTTTTTTTCTGTTTAGGTGTTAATGATGGTTTTTGTTTAGCTTTTCTCTATGTAAATCCCATTTCCTTTAGGCGGTTTCTTACAGTTCGGTCACAGACGTTGACTCCAGTTTCCTCCCATTCGTTCCTCATTTGTTTTGTTGTGCATTTCCTGTTTTGGAGACATATTGCTTTAAGTTTCCGGTCTTGACGCTTTGATGTCTTCCTTAAGTGTTTGATAATCCTCTCCTTTGTTTCAGTTGACATCTCTCGTGTTGAGCCATGATTCATGTCAGTCCACTTGGCGCAACAGGTCTCCAAGTTGTGCGCACTCCTTTTTAGATGCAGACGAACGAGCAGATCTAATTTGATGCAGGTGTTAGTTTTGAGAATGAAAATTTGCAAGGTGATTCCATAATTTTTTCCCTCAGAATTGAGTGATTCCTTAATTTTCCCCTATGCTTGTTTTAAAAAAGTAACTATTACTGACTACCATATTTTTTGTTCTTAATTTCTTTTAGCATTTCTTAAAGTCAGAAAGTTGCCATTTGAATTGACTTTAGTTTTGTGCCATGTCTGTGATCTACTTTTTTTCCCACAAAATTAAACAACTGAATGAACACCCTCCAAGGCCGGTGATTCCATAACTTTTGCCAGGGGTTGTATATGTACCTGCATCATTTATAGAGACAGACAGGGAGGCACTACTATATGTACCTGCATCATTTATAGAGATAGACATGGAGGCACTACTATATGTACCTGCATCATTTATAGAAACAGACATGGAGACACTAGTATATGTAGGAAAAATCCTATGTGTTTTCTGGAAGACATTAAGGATATTTCATATGCTCTTTTGACCCCGGCCTATAGCAGCAGAGATAGCCCCTTACAGCCCTGTAACCTCTAGATTAAATTAATGTACATAACTTCAGTAAATTAAGTAGAAACTAAAGGATTGTACAGGCTAAAATTCTATCTTTTTGGATTTTTACTTCCCCTGTGGGAGATATTTAATAATAATAATCTTTATTTATATAGCGCCAACATATTCCACAGCGCTTTACAGTTTAACAGTTTCAAAACACAAGTCATAAGTAACAACATTAACAATACAATAATTAAAGCAAAATAAGACGAAATAAGACGACCCTGGTGTGAGCGCTTACAATCTACAATGAGGTGGGGGAGATACAAAGTACAGGTGTGTATTTACAATTGTATATTTACAATGAAGGTCCAGCCATCTTGAGGGAGTGAAGGATGGATGGATATAGTGAATGGGCTACACACGCACACTTATGCATAGAATGACTTTGATTAGTGAACATGATAAGCCACTCTGAACAAATGTGTTTTGAGGGAGCACCTATGTCATGTCTGTCATGTCTGCCATGTCTCAAGAACCCCTGGAGCGGTGTGCACGCGCATCTCGTGTCTGCTATCCTGCATGTTCTCTAGAGCAGTGTGCACACTCACCTCATGTCTGTTGAGCTGCAGGATGCCTGCGTTTCTGCTCTGCCTTCTGTGATCATCTCGTCATGTCTAGAATCCCTGATCATGTGTCCTTCCTATGTTCCAGCATAGGCTGGTTCTGCATTCCTCTCTGCATGTCTGAAACCCTGATCATGTGACCTTTCCTAGGGTCCTGCACTGTCCGGTTCTGCAATCGTCTCTGCATGTCTGAAACCCTGGTCATGTGACCTTTCCTAGGGTCCTGCACTGTCTGGTTCTGCAACCGTCTCTGCAGGTCTGAAGCCCTGATCATGTGACTGCGCTCTGTGATCCTAGAGGATCTGAACTGGAAGCTCTTCCCTGGTCCTGACCCGGAAGAGGGGGTGCTATGCCCTATATCAGACCGCCCCTTCCTATGCTCAGGGCCTGAGTATTGTGTTGCTTCCCTGCATGGCTGCTTGGTCTGCTGGGTTGCTCCCTCTATTCTGTGCCCTTGCACTTTGCTCTGTCGTGCGTCTCTGCACATGCTCCGTGCTCGTATTCCGTCTCTTGTCTTGTGCTTTGTCTCGTGTTGTCCTCCGTGCTCTGTTTGTCCTCGCTATGTCTTCTTGTTATGTTTTCTCTGTGCCCTGTCCCTGGCGTGTCTCCCTACACGTACAGGCCTCTGCTCTGTACCCTGTCTAGTCCCAAGGTTCTCCCTTGGCCCGGCTCTGGGCTTCAGCCTACACTATGCTGCTAGACTCTGTCCCTGTTCCTGGCGTGTCTCCCTACACGTGCAGGCCTCCGCTCTGTACCCTGTGTAGTCCCAAGGTTCTCCCTTGGCCCGGCTCTGGGCTTCGGCCTACGCTCCGCTGTTAGACTCTGTCCCTGTTCCTGGCGTGTCTCCCTACATGTGCAGGCTTCTGCTCTGTACCCTGTCTAGTCCCAAGGTTCTCCCTTGGCCCGGCTCTGGGCTTCAGCCTCCGCTCCGCTCCTAGACTCTGTCCCTGTCCCTGACGTGTCTGTCTACACGTGCAGGCCTCCGTTCTGTGCTCTGTCCCTGGCGTGCCCCTCGGTACGCGCAAGCCTTGCCCTGTACCTTGCCCCTGGCATATCCTTTGCATGCGCAGGGTCCTGTCTACTACTCTATGCCTTGTCTCTGATACTTCGTGCGCTCTTGCACTTTTCGTACTAGGCTTTGCCATGCTGTCTGCACGTGTCTCTGTCCTGTATCTTTGCCTAGCCCTGCCTTGTGGCTCTGTGCCTCCGTGCACGTGCCTGGTTGCCTGTGCCTGCCTGGTGTGCCTCAGCTGTGCCGCCTCTAGCCGTGCTCGCCTGTGTGCCTCAGCCGTGCCCCCGTCCAGTGCTATAGTGGTTACCGCCTGCTTATGCCACCGTCGGTACCACCTGCCGGTGCCCCAGTCGTGGTTTCCGTGCTCCCTTGTACGCACACTGGTTCTCGCACTGTGCCTTTTCGTGCTACTCTTGCACAAAGCCTTTTGCCTCTTTTGCTCTCCTCTGAACCCTAGTTTGCCTGCTGGATTCCGTAACCTGCCGACCGCTGCCAGAGGTCCGGACCTAGATGACTGCGACCTGATGTCCGGAGCTGATGTCCGTAGTCTGATTCCTGGACCCTGTCGGTCGATGTGTGGACCCCGGATTCCAATGCCATTGTACCTGTCCCTGGCGTGCCCTCGCACGCGCAGGCCACTGTCCTTGTGCTTCTCCCTGGCGTGCCCTCGCACGTGCAGGCCTCTGTCCTGGTACCCGTCCCTGGCATGCCCCTCGGCATGCGCAGGTCTCCGTTCTGTGAATCTGATCCTGGCGTGTCTCCTTGCACGCACCCTGTTTTGTCTCCTAGTTTGTCTCCCGGATTCCTGAAGCCTGCTGACCGCTGCCGGAGGTTTCGAGCCAGATGTCTGGATCCTGTCAGTCCTTGCCAGCCTTCCGGAGTCCGATGCCTCGCACCCTGCCTTGGACTTTGGCGTGCCCTGGCACGCACCTTGTTATGTGGATTCTGTGTGTTCACGTTTTGCACCTGTTTTACCTTGAAGAGTTCCTCATGCCTTGGACCTCGGCGTGCCCTTGCACACATCTTGCTTTATGTTCTTTGTGTGTTCACCTTTGCACCTGTTGTACCCTGAAGTGTTCCTGAATGAAGTTTACTTGAACTAATGCCTTGTCTCGTCTTGTCTTGCTTCCTGAGCCGGCCGTCTGGTCCAACAGCCGTGGTGGCTCACCCCCTTGGTCCTGCCCTGACACTCCCTGTATAGGGGGTGGTTCCTCACTAGGTCAGCTCGCCCTAGGTGGGTGGGTGCCACAGCCCAGAGGGTCCACTCATTCAAAGAAAAACGACTCAGCTTAAGCTGACGCTCGTCACAGCCTAAAACTATTCAAATTGTGGTTAGTCCTAATTTCTTGGGGTAGAGCATTCCAGAGGATAGGAGCAGCACGCGAGAAGTCTTGGAGTCGGGAGTGGGAGGTACGGATTAGTGCAGAGGTTAGTCTAAAGTCGTTTGCAGAGCACAGCGATCGGCTAGGCCGATAGACAGAAATGAGGGATAAGATGTAGGGGGTGCCGCACCGTGGAGAGCTTTGCGGGTGAGAACAAGTACTTTGAATTGGATCCTATAATGAAAGGGCAGCCAGTGTAATGACTGACGAAGAGAGGACACGTCCGAGTACCGATTAGCCAGATGGACAACCCTGGCTGCTGCATTAAGTATGGACTGGAGAGGGGATAGTCGAGTGACGGGGAGGTCAATTAATAGAGCGTTGCAGTAATCCAAGCGAGAGTGGATCAATGCTACAGTGAGGGTTTTTGTTGTTTCCATGGTGAGAAAAGGACGGATTCTAGAGATGTTCTTTAGGTGTAAGTGGCAAGAGTGGGCAAGAGATTGTTTATGGGATGTGAAGGAGAGATTGGTGTCAAACATAACGCCTAGACAGCGCGCCTGCTAACGGGGTGTTATTGTGGTACCACCCACGGAAAGGGAAATGTCCGATTTAGGGAGGTTAGTAGATGGCGGGAGCAGAAGAAGTTCAGTTTTGGATTTAGTCCATTATTTAGTATTTTGTCCATAATGCTTTAATCATTCCCCAAAGGAACTAGATTGATGGCGTATTGTCAGGACAATTACCAGGATGCACCATTACCATGTGATGACTATATTCAGCCCTTTACTGTAGTATATGGTAGCTCCATGTAGATGCTTTCCACTAATATCCGGCCGAGGGCCTTTTTTGCGCCTAGCTTTAGATTATCTGTGTGTGTCAGGATAGAGACCTTGTAATGATTTAGGCTAGATGTGCTCATGGTAATCAAATTAAATGCGTAAGGCTCGCTCTGCTCCGCTGGCAGAAGGCAAGGTTACAGATTATGTGGGTAGTTCATGACAACCACTCTCCATGTGCTAAACTAAGGATTATCTTTGTATGTCACAGAAGAGATAACTCTCAGTGGGAAAAACAAAATTATAATCTTGTAGTTATAATACCTTTTAATGGCTAACAAAAGCCATTTTTGTTAGCCACTGAGAGGTATCATAGCTACAAGATTATTTTCTTTCAACAGAAGAGATACACATACAGATACTGAAGCCTTTTTGTCTTGCCATGTCGAATTATTTCCGCTTTTTATCTAAAAACAATATCAGAATAAATAACATTGTAGATGTACATGATTGTAAATTGTTATTTTACACAAGGAAACCACTTTTGATACATATATAACTATTAGTAGTTTAGTATTTTACCGTGAGAAGTTCTGTACGTTTTTGGTACAGTCGAAATGTCAGATTTAAATAAATAAATAATTAAAATTTGCGCTTAATAATGAACCCCTTTTGCTTGTAGTGAACTAAAAAATATACACAAATGAATTGGATTGCTCCAAGTTAGGTAGTTATCTGAGCGATGTCTGGACTCCAATTCCTCTCTGACTAGTTTTGGAAAAAACACGGTTTCCTTCATCATCCTGATGAAGAAAACCATGTTTTTTCCGAAATTAGGCAGAGAGTTTCCTTAAGAAGGAAACCGTGTTTTTTCCGAAACTAGTCGGAGAGGAATTGGTCCACTGTGCTCCCTGTAATCTATCACGTGACCGGTGACATCACAAAAGTCCTGTTAGCTCATCTCACGCCACAGCTTCACATCGTGCACACTGCACGCCGGCGCGCCGCTGGAAGAGGGGAGCGTTGAGTGTATGTCACCGGCTGGGACAGCACTCCTGAAGTGCCATGGTATTAACCCACGTTTATCTGGCAAACATCATTCTATCTGACTTCACATCAAGACATACAGCGCTCTTTACTGGTCCTCTAGAGACCAGACATCGCTCAGATTACACCTTAAGGTAATAACTATCGAACTTGGAGCAATCCAATTCATTTGTGTGTATTTTTTAGTTCACTACAAGCTAAAGGGGTTCATTATTAAGCGCAAATTTTAATTATTTATTTGTATTTTATTGATCACATTGGTGGTGTGTGTTCCTAATTTGCAGCAAGTGTTCCTCTCACTTTTCTACAGTTACTAGCACCACCTACAGTCTATACTAGAAATGTCAGATTTGTTACTGTCTGTGACTTACTAAACAACATCAGGTCTGCCAACTTAGATCACCTACAAAGCCCCACCTTTATCTAGTCTTCATAGGTGATCGGTAATTATGCAATGCTACTGTATCAATCAATCGTATACAGTTTAAATCACCCCTATTCTCTAAATATAAATAGAAATAAAACTATTTGTTATCGCTGTTTGCAAAATTGTCCAAATTAGTAAAAGATTCAAATGATTATCCTATACACCGAGCGTCAAAACCAGACAAAAATTGCAGAATCGCTGATCTTATCTCCCGCCAAAAAAATCGGAAAAAAAAAACAGATTAGAAAATATAAACAAGATCAAAGAATAAAAACTGCAAGTCTATAAGGCCATTTGCACACGATGCGGATATCTAGCGGATCCGCAGCGGATTTTACCGCGCAGAAACGCTGCATATCCGCATTGTGATGTACAATAGCATTTAAATCAATTTTTAAAAAAAACCTCTGTGCAGACGCTGCAGATTTTTCCGCGCGGTTTTCCTGCGGTACAAAATCCGCAGCATGTCACTTCTTTTGTGCGGTTTTCCACCTCCCCAGTCTCCAAATCTGTAGTGGAAAACTGCACAAAAACCGCATTAAAAATGGAAGAAATCTGCAGGAAAAATGCAGGTCATTTGACCTGCGGTTTTCTTAAATTCTGCGCGGAAAAATCCGCAGGGCAAAAAAGTACGTGTGCACTCAGCCTTACCGACAAAAAAAAAAAAGAAGCCCAAAAACTGCTCTATTGACAGAAAATCAAAATATTGATGGTTTTGTAAAGTAGAAAAAAAATGTTGAGTACTTTATATTTGTGTGTATGGCACTCTTGAAATTGTTCTAAAAAAATAAGTATTTCTCCCAGGAAATTATTGCCATTACACATGTTTTGTTATACACATGTAAATTTCCTCTGTATGTATTTGAACAATGCAAGAAAAAAAAAAACGCAGAAAAAAAAAATTGGGCATAATTTCACACTAAACTTAAAATATGGGTCAGGCAAAAATTTGTTGGAAACTTACCAAAAATGTGGGTAAACAACTTTATTTTAAGCATGTGATGCTCGTTCAAACTCACCTGTGGCAAATAACAGGTGTGAGCAATATGAAAATCACACCTGAAATCAGATAAAAAGGGGAGATGTTGACTCATTATTTGCATTGTGTGTCTGTGTGTACCACATTAACCCCTTTCTGCCATGAGACGTACTATCCCGTCCCTGTGCCCTGGGACTTAATTCCCAGGGACGGGATAGTACGTCATAGCGGTGATAGTACGTCATACGTGGTGAGCGTCGCTGATCGCGGCCAGGTGTCAGCTGATTATCACAGCTGACACCCGGCACAATGTGTCACGGGTGGTCACGGACCGCCCCCGACACGTTAACCCCTTGCACACCGCGATCAAACACGATCGCGGTGTACTGGGGGTTAAAGGGAAGCATCGACAGGGAGGGGGCTCCCTCCGTGCTTCCCTGAGCCCCCCACAGCAGCGCAATGTGCAGCACTGCTGCGGGGGGCTCCATCCCTGCAGGTCCCCGAATCCAAGATGGCGACGGGGACCTTCGGGGGCCTGCAGGGAGCTGGCTTCCTCAGTGCCTGCAAAGCGCAGGCATGAGGAAGTCTGATTCTATGCCTGTGACAGATCGCTGATCTGTCACAGTGATCTGTGATGTGACAGATCAGCGATCTGTCACAGGACAGTGCTGTCCCACCTGGGACAATGTAATAAAGTTAAAAAAAAAAAAAAGTGTTAAAATAATTTTTTTTACAAATCGCCAAATAAATTAGGAAAAAAAAAAATATTCCCCCAATAAATTCATTTTTTGGAAATAAAAAAAACCAAACACTAAAAGTACACATATTTGGTATCGCCACGTCCGTAACGACCTGCCCTATAAAACTGTCCCATTAGTTAACCCCTTTAGCAAACCCCTTAAAAAATAAAAATAAAAAACGAAGCAAAAAATAATGATTTTCATACCGCCAAACAAAAAGTGCAATAATGCGCGATCAAAAAGACGCATATAAATATCCATGGTACCGCTGAAAACGTCATCTTGTACCGCAAAAAACGAGCCACCATACAGCATAATCAGCGAAAAAATAAAAAAGTTATAGCTCGCAGAATAAAGCGATGCAAAAATAATTATTTTTTATATAAAATAGTTTTCATTGCATAAAACCGACAAAACATAAAAAAAGACCTAAATGAGGTATCGCTGTAACCATACTGACCCAAAGAATATCAATTTTATTGCACACGGAACGGTGTAAACGCACCCCCCCAAAAGAAATTCATGAAACGCTGGTTTTTGTTCATTCTGCGTCACAAAAATCGGAATAAAAAGTGATCAAAAAATGTCACGTGCCCAAAAGTGGTACCAATAAAAATGTCAACTCATCCCGCAAAAAATAAGACCTCACATGACTCGGTGGATCAAAATACGGAAAAATTATAGCTCTCAATATGTGGTGATGCAAAAACTATTTTTACAATAAAAAGCGTCTTTTAGCGTGTGACAGCTGCCAAACATAAAAACCGCCATAAATAGTAAATCAAACCCCCCCGTTATCACCCCCTTAGTTAGGGAAAAATAATAAAATTAAAAGAAAATGTATTTATTTCCATTTTCCCATTAGGGTTAGGGCTAGGGCTAGGGTTAGGGCCAGGGCTAGGGTTAGGGCTAGGGCTAGGGTAAGGGCTAGGGTTAGGGCTAAGGTTAGGGCTGAGATTAGGGTTAGGGGTGTGTTGGGGTTAGGGTTGGAGTTAGAATTGGGGGTTTCCACTGTTTGGGCACATCAGGTGCTCTCCAAATGCAACATGGCGTCTGATCTCAATTCCAGCCAATTCTGAGTTGAAAAATTCAAATGGTGCTCCTTCCCTTCCAAGCTCTGCCATGCACCCAAACAGTGTTTTACCCCCACATATGGGGTATCAGCCTACTCAGGACAAATTGCAAAACAACTTTTGGGGTCCAATTTCTCCTGTTACCCTTAGGAAAATAAAAAATTGGGGGCAAAAATATCATTTTTATGGAAAAAAATTATCTTTTTATTTTCACTCCCGGGAGTTATAAACTTCTGTGAAGCACTTGGGGGTTCAAAGTGCTCACCACACATCTAGATAAGTTCCGTGGGGGGTCTAGTTTCCAAAATGGGGTCATTTGTGGGGAGTTTCAATAGTTTAGGTACATCAGGGGCTCTCCAAACGCACATGACACCCGCAGACCATTCCATCAAAGTCTGCATTCCAAAACATCACTACTTCCCTTCCGAGACCCGACGTGTGCCCATACAGTAGTTTTCTCCCACATATGGGGTATCATCGTACTCAGGACAAATTGGACAACAACTTTTGGAGCCCAATTTCTCCTGTTACCCTTGGGAAAATAAAAAAATTGGGGACTAATTGATCATGTTTGTGGAAAAAATACGATTTTTTTATTTTCATGCCCGAGCATTATAAACTTCTGTGAAGCCCTTGGGGGTTCAAAGCGCTCACCACACATCTAGATAAGTTCCTTAGGGGGTCTAGTTTCCAAAATGGGGTCATTTGTGGGGGGTTTCCACTGTTTAGGTACATTAGGGGCTCTCCAAAGGCAACATGACACCCACAGACCATTCCATCAAAGTCTGCATTCCAAGACGTCACTACTTCCCTTTCGATCCCCGACGTGTGCCCATACAGTAGTTTTCTCCCACATATGGGGTGTCAGCGTACTCAGGACAAATTGGACAACAACTTTTGGGGTCCAATTTCTCCTGGTACCCTTGGGAAAATAAAAAAATTGGTGACTAAAAGATCATGTTTGTGGAAAAAATACGATTTTTTTATTTTCACGCCCGGGCGTTATAAACTTCTTATGAAGCACTGGAGGGGTCAAAGTGATCACCACAGATCTAGATAAGTTCCTTGGGGGGGTTTAGTTTCCAAAATGGTGTCATTTGTTGGGGGTTTCCACTGTTTTGGTACATTAGGGGCTCTCCAAACGTGACTTGGTGTCCGATCTCAATTCCAGCCAAAAACGTCAAATGGCGCTGCTTCCCTTCCGAGCTCTGCCATGCGCCCAAATAGTGGATTACCCCCACATGTGGGGTATCAGCGTACTCTGGACAAATTGCACAATAACTTTTAGGGTCCTGTTACCCTTGGAAAAATAAGAATTGAGGGTGAAAAGATCATTTTTGTGGAAAAAATATGATTTTTTAATTGTATGGCTGTATGTTATAAACTTCTGTGAAGCCCTTTGGGGTTCAAAGTTCTCACCACACATCTAGATAAGTTCCTTGGGGGGTCTAGTTTCCAAAATGGTGTCATTTGTGGGGGGTTTCCACTGTTTTGGTACATCAGGGGCTTTCCAATCGCGACATGGTGTCCGATCTCAATTCCAGCCAAAAACGTCAAATGGCGCTGCTTCCCTTCCGAGCTCTGCCATGCGCCCAAATAGTGGATTACCCCCACATGTGGGGTATCAGCGTACTCTGGACAAATTGAACAATAACTTTTAGGGTCCTGTTACCCTTGGGCAAATAAAAATTGGGGGTGAAAAGATCATTTTTGTGGAAAAAATATGATTTTTTAATTGTACCGCTGTACGTTATAAACTTCTGTGAAGCCCTTGTGGGTTCAAAGTTCTCACCACATATCTAGATAAGTTCCTTGGGGGGTCTAGTTTCCAAAATGGGGTCACTTGTGGGGGGTTTCCACTGTTTAGGTAGATCAGGGGCTCTCCAAACGTGACATGGCATCCGATCAGAATTCCAGCCAATTTTGCATTGAAAAAGTCAAACGGCGCCCCTTCCCTTCTGAGCTCTGCCATGTGCCGAAACAGTGGTTCCCCCCACATATCAGGTATCAGCATACACGACAAATTGCACAATAAATTTTGCAGTCCAATTTCTCCTGTTACCCTTGGTAAAATAAAAAAAAATTGAACCTGAAGTATTTTTTGTGAAAAAAGTTAAATGTTCATTTTTTTTAAATATTAAAAAAATTCCTTTGACGCACCTAAAGGGTTAATAAACTTTTTGAATGTGGTTTTGAGCACCTTAAGGGGTGCAGTTTTTATAATGGTGTCACTTTTAGGTATTTTCTATCATATAGACCCCTCAAAGTGGCTTCAAATGTGATGTGGTCCGTAAAAATAAAATGGTGTTGCAAAAATGAGAAATCGCTGGTCAATTTTTAACCCTTATAAGTTCCTAACAAAAAAAAATTTTGGTTCCAAAATTGTGCTGATGTAAAGTAAACATGTGGGAAATGTTACTTATCAAGTTTTTTGTGTGCCGTATCTCTGTGATTTAAGGGCATAAAAGTTCAAAGTTGGAAAATTGCGAAATTTTCAAAATTTTCGCCAAATTTGTTTTTTTTCACAAATAAACGCAAGTTATTTGAATGAAATTTTACCACTAACATGAAGTACAATATGTTATGAGAAAACAATGTCAGAATCACCGGGATCCATGGAAGCGTTTCAGAGTTATTACCTCATAAAGGGACAGTGGTCAGCATTGTAAAAAATGGCCCGGTCATTAACGTGCAAACCACCCTTGGGGCTTAAGGGGTTAAGCATAGTGAACAGAGAGAGAAGAGAACTGTCTGAGGTAATGAAAACCAAAATTGTTGAAAAATATCAACAAATTCAAGGTTACAAGTCCATCTCCAGGGATCTTGATGGTTCTTTGACCACGGTGCACAACTCGCGGCGTTGTAGCTAATCTCCCTGGACGTGTACAGCAGAGAAAATTTATGAAAGGTTGCAACACAGGATAGTTCGGATGGTGGATAAGCAGCCTCAATCAGGTTCCAAATAAATTCAAGCTGTCCTGCAAGCTCAGGGTGCATCAGAGTTAGCGCAAACTATCCGTTGACATTTGAATTAAATTAAATGCTATGATAGGAGACTCAGAAGACCCCACTGCTGACACAGAGACATAAAAAAGCTAGCCTTCAGTTTGCCAAAACAAATTCCTTCTGAGAAAGCGACTGGTGGACAGATGAGACCAAGATAGAGATTTTTGGTAAAGTACATCATTCTACTGTTTACCAAAAACGGAATGAGGCCTACAAAGAAAAGAACACAGTTCCTACAGTCAAATATGGCGGATGTTCAAAGATGTTTTGGTGTTGTTTTGTGTCTTCGGGCACGGGGGGCCTTGACTGTGTGCAAGGCATCATGAAATCTGAAGATTTCCAAAGGATTTTGGGTCCCAACGAAGTTCCCGGTGTCATAAAGTTGGGTTTGAGTCCTAGGTCATGGGTCTTCCAGCAGGACAATGACGCCAAACATACTTCAAGAAGCACCCAGAAACTGATGGAAGCAAAGCGCTGGAGAGTTCTGAAGTGGTCAACATTGAGTCTGTATCTAAATCCCATTGGACACCTGTGGAGAGATCTTAAAATTGCTTTTGGGAGAAGGTGCTTTCAAATATGAGAGACCTGGAGAAGTTTGTATGAAGAGTGGTGCAAAATTCCAGTTGAGGTGTAAGAAGCTTGTTGATGGTTATAGGAAATGATTGATTGCAGTTATTTATTACAAAGAATGTGCAACCAAATATTAAGATGAGGGTGCCAACAATTTTGTCCATCCTATTTTTGGTGTTTTGTGTGAAACTGTCCAATTTGCCTTTTTTTCTCTGCTTTTCCAGTACACACAAAGGAAATAAACATGTGTATAACAAAACACGTGTAATTATAATAATTTTCTGGGAGAAATACTTCATTTTCTGGAACAACTTCAAAGTTGCCAACACTTTCAGGCCATGACTTGGTATATACGACTCTGGCAAAAATTAACAGACCACTGCACAGTTTTATAAAAATCAGCTTCTCTACATGTCTGACAGCCATTCCATTCCAGTGTCAGTTGAATTCCAACCACAGTACACCTCATTCTACTTAATGTGCTTCTGACTAGGTGATCACCTGAACCAAATCTTATTTAACAAAGGAAAGTATAAAAATCCCTGCTGTTGTGGTGTTCACAATCCTCTTGCAATAGGACCAGCTGGATGGCAAAACAAGTGCTAGTAATATCCCAAAAGTAATAGGAATGAAAAAATAACTTTGAACCATGTCAAAGGAGTTGAAAAGTCTTGAGTGAGGAAAAGAAGGGCTCAATTCTGGCTTTAATAGCAGAGGGACACAGTGACCGTCATGTTCCCTCCATCCTTAAAATTTCTAAGACGGCAGTGCATTAAAACAAGGTCAAGCAAGAGACTTTGGGGACAACAAAGCTACAGACTGGCAGAGGGCGAAAACGACTCTCCACTGACCGGGATGACAGTCATCTTATTCGAATGTCACTCAGCAACCGCAGGATGACATCAAGTAATGGCAAATGGCAGCTGGGTTGAAGTGCACGGTAAGAACAGTTTGTAACATGCTCCTAGAGGCAGGGCTCAAGTCATGCAAAGGTAGAAAAAGCCTTTCATCAATGAGAAGCAAAGGAGAGCCAGTCTGAAGTTTGCCAAACACCATAAGGATTGGACCATAGAGGACTGGAGTAAGGTAATCTTCTTTGATTAGTCTAATTTTCAGCTTTGCCCAACATCTGGTCGTCTAATGGTTAGACAGAGACCTGGAGAGGCGTACAAGCCACAGTGTCTTGCATCCACTGTGAAATTTGGTGGAGGATTGGTGATGATCTGGGGATGCTTCAGCAAGGCTGGAATTGGGCAGGTTATTCTTTGCGAAGGACGTATGAATCAAGCTGCATACAAGGTTATCGTGGAAAAACAGTTGATTCCTTCTGTTCAGGCAATGTTTCCCAACTCTGAGGACTGTTTTTTTCCATCAGGACAATGCACCATGCCAAATTTCAAAAACGGACCATCACATCCAACTATAAACAAAGTGTGAACAGGTGATTAACCTAGAGTCACCAACTCATATACATACAAACAAAAAAGGATGCACACTGTAGCGCCATAACATGCAAACATGAAAATTGAAAAATGAATTGCATTAGAAGTATGAAAAATTGAGAAATTTTAGCACATAAAATGGCCAAGTTATGTGTACCTGGAAGCCACGGTAAGGCATTTCGTTTTCCAGGACCCTATCTAATGCCAATCCATGCCACACAGCTAGGTCAATCAATGTGTGGATGAAGGACCACCACATCAAATCCCTGTCATGGCCAGCCCAATCTCCAGACCTGAACCCCATTGAAAACCTCTGGAATGTAATCAAGAGGACGATAGATAGTCACAAGCCATCAAACAAAGAAGAACTGCTTACATTTTTGTACCAGGAGTGGCATAAGGTCACCCAAAAGCAGTGTGAAAGACTGGTGGAAAGCATGCCAAGAGGCATGAAAGCTGTGATTAAAAATCATGGTTATTCCACAAAATATTGATTTATGAACTCTTCTTGTTGTTTCTAAATGATTATGAACTTGTTTTCTTAGCAGTATTTGAGGTCTGCAAGCACTGTATTTTTTGTTATTTTGACCATTTCTCATTTTCTGAAAATAAATACAAAATTTAGTGCTTGGAAATTAGACATGTTGTCAGTAGTTTATAGAATAAAAGAGCAATTTACATTTACTAAAAAATATACCTATAAAGAGAAAAATCAGACAAACTGAAAAGTTCAAAAGTTTGGGGTCACCCAGACAATTTTGTGTTTTCCATGAAAACTCATACTTTTATTAATTAAATGAATTGCCAAATGAATTTAAAATCTAGTCCAGACATTGACAAGGTTCGAAAAAAAGATTTTTATTTGAAATAATAATTTTCCCCTGCAAACTTTGCTTTCGTCAAATAATGCTCCCTTTGCAGCAATTACAGCATTGCAGGCCTTTGGCATTCTAGCAGTTAATTTGATGAGGTAATCTGGAGAAACTTCACCCCATGTTTCCAGAAGCCCCTCCCACAAGTTGGTTTGGCTTTGGCTTGATGGGCACTTTTTGTGTACCATATGGTCAAGCTGCTCCCACAACAGCTCTATGGGGTTGAGATCTGGTGACTGCGCTAACCACTCCATTACAGATAGAATACTAGCTGCCTGCTTCTTCCCTAAATAGTTCTTGCATAATTTGGAGGTGTGCTTTGGGTCATTGTCCTGTTGTAGGATGAAATCCCTTTTACCTTGTACAAATCTCCCACTTTACCAGCACCAAAGCAACCCCATACCATCACATTGCATCCACCATGTTTCACAGATGGCATCAGGCACTCTTCCAGCATCTTTTGAGTTGTTCTGCGTCTCACAAATGTTCTTCTGTGTGATCCAAACACCTCAAACTTGGATTCGTCTGTCCATAACACTTTTATCCAATCTTCCTCCGTCCAATGTCTTTGTTCTTTTGCCCATATTAATCTTTTCCTTTTATTAGCCAGACTCAGATATGGCTTTTTCTTAGCCACTCTGCCCTGAAGGCCAGCATCCCAGAGTCGCCTCTTCTCTGTAGACGTTGACACTGGCGTTTTGCGTGTATTATTTAATGAAGCTGCCAGTTGAGGACCTGTGAGGCGTCGATTTCTCAAACTACACACTTTAATGTACTTGTCTTGTTGCTCAGTTGTGCAGCGGGGCCTCACACTTCTCTTTGCACTCTGGTCAGAGCCTGTTTGTGCTCTACTCTGAAGGGAGTAGTACACACCGTTGTAGGAAATTTTCAGTTTCTTGGCAATGTCTCACATGGAATAGCCTTCATTTCTAAGAACAACAATAAACTGTCGAGTTTCACATGAAAGTTCTTTTTTTCTGGCCATTTTGAGAATTTAATGGAGCCAGCAAATGTAATGCTCCAGATTCTCAACTAACTGAAAGGAAGGTCAGGTTTATATCTTCCCTAATCAGCCAAACTGTTTTCAGTTGTGCTAACATACTTTCACAAGGGTTTTCAAGGGTATTCTAACCATCCATTAGCCTTCTTACACAGTTAGCAAACACAAAGTACCATTAGAACACCAGAGTGATTGGTTGTTGGAAATGGGCCTCTATACACCTATGAAGATATTGCATTACAAACCAGACAATTGCAGCTAGAATAGTCATTAACAATGTATAGAGTGTATTTCTGAATCATTTAATGTTAGCTTCGTTAGAAAAAACTGTGCTTTTCTTTCAAAAATAAGGAAATTTCCAAATGACCCTTAACTTTTGAAAAAAAAAAGTTCTCATACAACGGAAAAATAGTTATGGATTTTGAAAGTCTAGGAGAAAAATTTAAAAAATGGCCTTTTGCCGATGCTAATCAAAAGACAAGCTAACCACCACTGCTCCATTCAGTTTTATGAGACTGACAGATGAGTATTTTGTTTTGTAGCAACATTTTGTGTATGACCTTCTGTTCTACCATCTTTTTCAGATCCCACAAATAAGTTACGCTTCCACAGCCCCGGAGCTCAGTGACAATAATCGGTATGATTACTTCTCTCGTGTGGTGCCACCTGACTCTTACCAGGCACAAGCCATGGTGGACATCGTTAAGGCACTTGGATGGAATTATGTGTCCACACTGGCATCCGAGGGCAACTATGGAGAAAGTGGAGTAGAAGCCTTTGTACAGATCTCTCGTGAAGCCGGTGTGTTCCCACTAGCTATATAAGAAGACAAGCTACACTTTATACATAATTCATATTATAACATATAGACATAACATGTATTTGCTTTATCTTGCAGGGGGTGTTTGTATCGCTCAGTCTATAAAAATCCCACGGGAGCCTCGTCCTGGAGAGTTTGACAAAGTAATTCGACGGCTGCTGGAGACTCCTAATGCCAGAGGCATCATTATCTTTGCCAATGAAGATGACATCAAGTTAGTAGTTACGCTGTCCTCTACTGTCAGGTTGATAAGAGTGTTTGTTATGCCTATTTAAGGGAAGCAACCAATTTGCCTGTCTTTTTAGCATCCAACAGAATGGCAAATTTGTCATGAAATGAATTAATGATGTAACATAGGATGTTTCTGAGGGCATCTACTGTACATTACATTTGCAGTGGGTGTTGTGTGTAAACAGAAAAAAAGGTTTGGTACCGTGTTAGCCAGTTGAAAAAAGATTGCTCTCAGAGGAAATCTAATTATATACTTACCTTGTAATGTCTTCACATCCTGTTCCGTCCAGATGTCTCAGGATGCCAGAATTCCAAGCGGCGGAAGTTCACAGACCACCATATTGGGACACCCAACTGATGGGTGTCTCAATATGGAAACTGCTGGTGGTACCAGCCTCTTGCGTGGTACCACCAATGGAACACCGTCGCACCACACACAAACACACACATTGTATATGCAGTACGCAACACACACAAATGCACACACTGTATGTGCCATACGCACCACAAACACACACTCTGTACATGCCGTACGCACCACACACACACTGCAAATGCAGCCTCTTGCATAGTACCACCAGGGGAACACTGTTGCGAACATTCCGCCGCCATCTTTGTACAGGAGGAGCGCATGCGCAGTTTTAATGTGACCACCGCTATCTGTCTGCACAAAGATGGCGGTGGTCTGATTTACTGCGCCTGCGTGAATTCCGCGCAGATGCAGTGAATTATTTGGCTGATCCTGGCAGCAGATGCACGACGTGTTTACAGGCAGAGGAAGCCGGTCACATCAAAGGGGTTTTCCCACGAACGAAAGTTAATTTAAAAAATTGTTTGTGTCTGACCGTATGGAGCATACCACACTCCTGGGCAGGGGAGGAAGCAAAAGACAATACTGACATTACAGCAGGGGATCACAGAGGATTCATTTTGTGAGGTAAAATATTTCAATGACTGTTTTTAAACAATATTTACCTCACAAAATGTATCCTCTGCGATCTCCTGCTGTAATGTCAGTATTGTCTTTTGCTTCCTCCCCTGCCCAGGAGCTGTGGTATAGACAGGTCAAAGAAGAGAGCACAGATGGGAGAAGTCAGCACATGGGGAAAGAGAGAGTGGATAGGTGGGTGAGCACATGGGGGGAGAGAGTCTCAACGCTGCAAAGCCTGCCCCCATCGTGAAATTACCGCCCTCCCGATGTGATAGCATCGGGCCTCCATCTAGTAAATAAATAATTATCCTTTAGTTATGATACCTTTTAATGGCTAGCAAAAATAATATAAATGATGTTCCAAAGCAAGCTTTTTGAGACTTCTTAAATCTCTCCATAAGGCATGTTATAACAAAGTAAAACCCAAGGCAGAAACAAAATGAACATATACCCTGCTGTAAGTAAATAAGTAAAAGTAATAGTGCATATACAGTCATGGCCGAAAGTGTTGACACCATTTAATTTGTTCCAGAAAATGAAGTAATTCTCCCAAAAAATCATTGCAATTACACGTTTTGTTATACACGTTGTAAGGTAACGCCTATTGGTCATGTTGGGAGACATTCACTTGGCAGCGGATTAGTCACGTCAGGCACGGGTTGTTCACATAAATCAGTCCATCTGGTTTATTGTGCAGCATAAACCATATAGCAACAACAGTCTTACATCAGACCAAATGAAGATTCATAGTGGAGCACCGCTCCCTTAGTCATGTGGTCACACAGGCTGTGCTTTGTCCAGCAACCAAGCTTTACAGTCTCAGTTAATTCCCCCTGTCCGGGTTACCTCTTAGCTGCTTCTCATTCCTGACGTCCCTTCCCTCCTGGGGACTGTTCAGTACTCACAGGCTATTACACACAGGCCACACACGGTCAGCGGCGTCCACATGTGCGCTTCAGGAAGGTAGCCCACCTTCCAGCACGACAGCCTTCCAGGACCTTTCCATATGGACCAATCAGATCCAGTCACTCTCTCTTGTGACCTACCCTGGTCACCTTATATGGTCTGTAGCCACGCCCACCAGATCACATGGCTATGACCTCATCGCAGGTCCTATTTCAGATTCACAACCATTCACACACATATTGTTAGGGCTGGCGGAACGCACCAAATAATAAAATAATAGTAAGGTGCGTGCACAGCCCGGGGTCCACCGTGCAGGGGTTACGTGGGTTATGTGGGGTACGTGGGTTAATGTCACCCAATGTGAACAGGGCAAACTCTGTTACCTCACAGAGCCACACTACCGCAGAACATCAATGCCAGAGCCTGTTTAGCTCACAGAGCTCGGCAACGGAGCGCACAGAATGCGGTCACAGAACTCAGCCCCAAAGACACTGGGTCAGAGTCCCTCTAGACCTTCTGAGCACGCGGCGTCACACCTGCACACGCCAATATAGACGCTGATTGTCATGATCCAGGTTGGATATGACAGGTTTTGAATAAGTAACCTTTTTTTTTCCTTTGAGCTGGTTGCTTAGAGTTGCTTACAGTTGGTTTTGCCCCCGGTGGCCATTAGGGTTATTACACAGTGGTGTCTTTTGTTCTAGTTTTCCCCCAGTGGTGGTGAGCGTTATTGCACGGGAATCTCTAACAGGTGTGAGACTCTGGCTCCTAACTATAAAGGTGTGTCAGGTGTTCTCACTCACTGTTGGTGATATTGGTGTTTTCCAACCATCCTTGGTGAAGGAAGGAGCTAGAGAGAGTTCCAGGCAGCTCAGTCAGAATCCTGGAGTGGCAGCTATGGTGTCAGCGAGGAGTTCTGGCAAAGCTTGGAGGAGTGGCAGCTATGGTGTCAGCGAGGAGTTCTTGTAAAGCATGGTGGAGTGGCAGCTATGGTGTCAGTGAGGAGTTCTTGCAAAGCTTGGTGGAGTGGCAGCTATGGTGAAAGCTGCACTCAGATGCTGGACTCTGTTGCTGGAAAGCTGCACTCAGATGCTGGACTCTGTTGCTGGAAAGCTGCACTCAGATGCTGGACTCTGTTGCTGGAAAGCTGCACTCAGAGGCTGGACTCTGTTGCTGTAAAGCTGCACTCAGATGCGGGACTCTTACTGGAAAGCTGCACTCAGGTGTTGGATCCAGTTGGAGGAAAAGATGCACTCAGGTGTCGGACTCTGTTGCTTGGAGCATTAGCAACAGAGCAAAACTAAGTGGTGTTTCCCTGTTTGTCACTTTCCTCAATGTGTGTTTTAGTGCAGTGGTGGGATTAGTTTCTGCACCGTCCACTTCACTAGTAAGGGATTGGTTCAAGGCGAGCAAGGGATTTCAGGTATCCTGATCGGCGCCCGGTGCGGAACCGTCCTAGGGATCGTTAGGAGTGTAGAGACACTGACTCAGGGGAGTGCAGGAGGTCTCCACGTCCCCGTTCCCAATCACAGGGCCACCATTGTAATTGTTTTCCTGGTTTTCCCCTTTATTCTGAAATTCGCCCTGCTGGAGGCGGTGTATCCAGACATACGTGTACTACTGAAATTCGCCTGCTGGAGGCGGTGTATCCAGCTGCACGTTCTATTTAAATTCGCCCTGCTGGAGGCGGTGTATCCAGGGTCACGCGTGTCATAAATTCGCCCTACTGGAGGCGGTGTGTCCAGTCACACGTGACCATGACATTATCACCAACCTTACATTTTTTTTCTGGTAGGCCTTTGGCCAAGTTCAGGCCGGTAAGTAATTGCTGCTGGGCCTCACTGAGGTGAGTGAGGAGCTGCATGGTGTGTTGAAGCAGTTCCAGCAGCAGTTATCAGGGTCTGGGGCCTTCCCTCTGGCTCAACCAGAAAATCAAATTGCGGCTCTGGCAAAGAAGCCCCCAGAGTCCCTGCTGGTGAGCTGGACTTGCTCATGCACGCGGACACACCCAGGCAGGTGGGAGGAGTGGGTGTCCCCATGGTGCTGCCTGGTATTCCCCGAGGTGAAGGGGTACTTCCCTGTGGTGGGTGGATTTGTGTTATAGTCCGCGGGGCTCACGCCAAACCTTCCATACTACCGAAGAAGCCGCCCCCTCCTGGTCGTGTGGAGGAAGGCGACCAGGGAGTGTATATATTTCCTCCATATCCCTGTCCCCTTCTCCAGTTGTGGCTGCAGGGGTGCTGCCAGGGAGTAGGGGCAAGTCTCACCCCTCGCCATTAGCCAACCCCGAGAGGCGCAGGCCTCGTAGTAGGAGGGGTTGGAGGGTGGTGTTTCCCTTGGTGAATAGCGGGGGTGTGAGTGTGGTGACACAGGGGGACGCCTCTGTTGTCAGTTCCAGTAAAAGTTCACAGTATTTGACAAAGTAATGAGTGGCAATAAACGTTCTGGTCCGGACCAGTGTGTGAACGAGCGTGTATGGGTGTCCACCAAATAACATCCAGTGGAAGTGTGTGCGGAGTGTTGTTAGCTTGTTTTACCTCCAAACATGCTCATACACAACTCGCTCCCCAGGACGGTGCTCTGAGGTTGTGCAACGCCGCCAGAACATACATTGCCAATACCAGCGGTGCCCATTTGTCTTTAACCTGAAGTATAGGTAGTTGCAGAGGTAAACTCTGGATCTGGGCATCCCCTCTGTAGGTGGTTCCCTGATGAGGAACAGTCTTGAGGGTCCAGAGGCCCCTCATTGAGGGAGAGTACTATCATGATCCAGGTTGGATATGACAGGTTTTGAATAAGTAACCTTTTTTTTCCTTTGAGCTGGTTGCTTAGAGTTGTTTTTGCCCCCCGGTGGCCATTAGGGTTATTACACAGTGGTGTCTTTTGCTCTAGTTTGCCCCTGGTGGTGGTGAGCGTTATTGCACGGGAATCTCTAACAGGTGTGAGACTCTGGCTCCTAACTATAAAGGTGTGTCAGGTGTTCTCACTCACTGTTGGTGATATTGGTGTTTTCCAATCATCCTTGGTGAAGGAAGGAGCTAGAGAGAGTTCCTGGCAGCTCAGTCAGAATCCTGGAGTGGCAGCTATGGTGTCAGCGAGGAGTTCTTGCAAAGCTTGGTGGAGTGGCAACTATGGTGTCAGCGAGGAGTTCTTGCAAAGCTTGGTAGAGTGGCAGCTATGGTGAAAGCTGCACTCAGATGCTGGACTATGTTGCTGGAAGAGAGCTGCACTCAGATGCTGGACTCTGTTGCTGGAAAGCTGCACTCAGATGCTGGACTCATAGAATCATAGAATCGTAGAGTTGGAAGGGACCTCCTGGGCCATCTGGTCCAACCCCCTGCTCTGTTGCTGGAAAGCTGCACTCAGATACGGGACTCTGTTGCTGGAAAGCTGCACTCAGGTGTTGGATCGGGTTGGAGGAAAAGATGCACTCAGGTGTCACTTTCCTCAATATGTGTTTTAGTGCAGTGGTGGGATTAGTTTCTGCACCATCCCCTTCACTAGTAAGGGATTGGTTCAGGGCGAGCTAGGGATTTCAGGTATCCTGATCGGCGCCTGGTGCGGAACCGGCCTAGGCATCGTTAGGAGTGTAGAGACACTGACTCAGGGGAGTGCAGAAGGTCTCCACGTCCCCATTCCCTATCGCAGGGCCACCATTGTATCCAGACATACGTGTACAACTGAAAGTCGCCTGCTGGAGGCGGTGTATCCGGCTGCTCGTTCTATTATTTAAATTCGCCCTGCTGAAGGCGGTGTATCCAGGGTCACGCGTGTCATATAAATTCGCCCTGCTCGAGGTGGTGTGTCCAGTCACACGTGACCATGACACTGATTATGGTGGAGTGTGGAAGCATGCACCGTGGCGGGCAGAGCCACCGGTGGACACTGATGCCAGTCTCAGACTCTGCCTCTACCTACACCTAAGACTGGGCGCTTAATAGGCTAGGCTGCACAACACATGCGTACCAAGGGTAGGGGTTTCTTAATAAGTCATTCACCAGAGACATTCATACATGCATACAACACTCACTCCTCATAGTCTGGTAATGCAGTCTATACTAGCGCATGGCCGAGCGACCATGCGAACCTTTTATAGCAGCGTCCTTCCGGGACCTTCCTGATGGTCCAGTCCGAGCTGGAGAAGGACCTGAGCATGTGACCTCCGATCTCCAATGAGAGATCGTCCCATGGGCATGCTCAGTGGACTGAAAGGAGGACTTAGTCCCTGGAGTAGCTCGCTGCTGACCAGCATGCGTTGCTATAGCTGGACCAGAGGTGGCAGCAGCAACCAAACACACAGAGCTGGTCTAAGCAGAGCACCGGGATCGACGTGTCTGCTGAGCAGCGTCCTCTGCGACCGGAGAGGAATGGGAGACTGCCGATTGCAAGGCTCGGGATTCCTGCTGTGCAGCGACAGGAAACCCGATGCCTAACACATATACAGCTTTTACTATGGGAGTTCAGACACACGCTCCTGGGTGGGATTGTAGGTGACTGGTCCCACCCGTCTCACCAGCCACCTGGAGGCTCTCCGCGATACACTGTAACAAAAACCTCAGCAGTACCTCTGCTGATTAACACATGTTCAAGCTTCCATCCCAGGGCCACCCATTCTGGGATACATAACGGTCATTTACCATCCTATCTCCATTACCACAACAGATATGCCTGTGTGCATGACCCATACAGCGCCCCCTAGCTGTCACAGTGGTCACTGCACCACAATGTTTATTTCATTTGTGTGTATTGGAACAACACAAAGAAAACAGAGAAAAAAACGCAAATTGGATAAAATTTCATACTAAACCCCAAAAATGGGTTTGACAAATTGATGACACCTTTCCAAATTTGTGAATCAACAACTTTGTTTCAAGCATGCGATGCTTATTCAGACTCACCTGTGGTAAGTAGCGTATTTTTTTGACTATTAAGACGCAACGGACTATAAGATGCACCCCAAATTTTCAGAAAGAAAATAGGGAAAAAATTACTGTGTCAAATGGGGGGCCGTCTTACAGTCCAAATTCAGCTTACCCAGGGAGGATCAGCAGCGCTGGTGGAGCGGGGTCACAGGAGATGTTCGGTGATCCGGCGATATGGCTCCCATCCCAGGCTGGTGCGGCAGGTGCGGTGGCGTCCAGGAAGTCCCATCCCATGCTGGTGTGGCAGGTTCGGCGGTGGTGCTCTGTAGTGCGAGTGGCTCCGCCGGCATCTTGTGAAAGCCTGGAAGCCCCGTGTATCCATTGCTGCGATGTGGTGGCCTCTGGGAAATCCATCCCAGGCTGGTGTGACAGGTTCGGCGGTGGTGCTCTGTGGTGCGGGTGGCTCCGCCTGCATTTTGTGAAATATTGGAAGCCCCGCATATCCATTGCTGCAATTGTCCTCCAGGAAAATGGACGCCGGGGGCTGCGCATGCACAGATTGAGATCTCGGTACGAGATCTTGTTACCGAGATCTCAATCTGAGCATGCATCGCCCTCTGCGGCCATTTTCAGGAGGCCAACGCATCACAGCAGATTGAGATCTCGGCAACGAGATCTCGTCCCAAGATCTCAGGAGACAAGATCTCGTTGCTGAGATCTCAATCTGAGCATGCGCCGCCTCCGGTGGCCATTTTCACGGGGGCTACCGCATTGCAGCAATGGATGTGCGGGATTTCCGAGCTTTCACAAAATGATTACAAGTCCATCTCCAGAAATCTTGATGTTCCTTTTTCCACACAGCATAACAAAAGAAGTTTATAACCCATGGCACTGTAGCTAATCTCCTTGGACATGGACGGCAGAGAAAAATTGATGAAAAGTTGCAACACAGGATAGTCCGGATGGTGGATAATCAGCCCCAATCAAGTTCCAAATATATTTAAGCCATCCTGCAGGCTCAGGGTGCATCCTTGTCAGTGAGATCTATCCGTCAACATTTGAATGAAATAATGCGCTATGGTAGGAGACTCAGGAGGACCCCACTGCTGACACAGACATAAAATGCTAGACTGCAGTTTGCCAAAATGTTCCTGAGTAGGCCAAAATTCTTCTGGGAAGGTGTCTTGTAGACAGATGAGACCAAGATATAGCTGTTTAGTAAAGCACATCATTCTACTGTTTACCAAAAATGGAATGCGGCCTACAAAGAAAAGAACATAGTACCTACAGTCAAATATGCTGGAGGTTCAAAGATGTTTTGGGGTTGTTTTGAAACCTATGGCACTGGGTGCATTGACTGTGCAAGGCATCATGAAATCTGAAGATTACCAAAGTATTTTGGATTGCAATGTAGTGCCCAGTGTCAGTAAGCTGGGTTTAGGTCCTAGATCATGAGTCTTCTAGCAAGACATTGATCCCAAACATACTTTAAGAAGCACCCAGAAATGGATGGAAACAAAGCGCTGGAGAGTTCTGAAGTGGCCAGCAATGAGTTGGGATATATATTCCATTAAACAACAGTGGAGAGGTCTTAAAATTGCTTTTGGGAGAAGGTGCCTTCAAATATGAGAGACCTGGAGCAGTTTGCAAAATAAGAGTGGTCCAAAATTCCAGTTGAGAGGTGTAAGAATCTTGTTGATGTTTATAGGAAGTGACTGATTGCAGTTATTTATTCCAAAGGGTGTGCAACCAAATATTAAGATGAGGGTGCCAACAATTTTGTCTGTCCCATTTTGGGGTATTTGTTTATAATTACTGTATGTTCAATTTGTCTTTTTTTACGTTTTTTTGTTGTGTTGTTCCAATACACACAAAGGAAATAAAGACGTGCATAACAAAACGCGTAATTGCAATAATTCTCTGGGAGAAACACTTCATTTTCTGGAACAATATCAATGTTAATATGTTTCGGGTGGAAGCTGTCCCATCTGAGCTTTTTTTGGATCCGTCAATTAATTTGCAATACACCGATGTCTGGATTGAACCATTTTGATTTTTTATTGTGGTATCCAGAAAGTTGATGTCCGTTTTTGAGTGGTTCAATGTCAAAGTCAAGTTTATGGTGGGAGGAAATATTTTGAATTTGTCATTGAATTGTAGAATTTCTTGTTGAGACTCGGTCCAGATTATTAAAATGTCATTGATGCAATGGAAATAGGCCAAGGGTTTAATGGAGCAAGATGCTAAAAAATCATTTTACAGTTTAGCCATTAAAAGGTTGGTGTACTTGGATACCATTTTGCTGCCCATAGCAGATCCGGTGCGTTGTGGATATAGCGCCTTGCCGAAAGAGAAAAAGCTATGTTTGACGTTAAGTGAGTGTTAATACAGGCTCCAGAAGGGATCCCATTAGCTTTAAGAATAATTTATCAGGCGGACAGTTCATCTTTATGTGTGACTAGCTGAAGAGCCTGGCATTGCCCGGACATAGTAACTAACTGTGGTTAGTTATAACAAATTATAATGATTATATTGCACATAAAAACATTTCACATCATATATTCAACACTAGAGATTTGCAACACAAATTAACTAAACGATTACCCAAGTATTGATAGTATTTTATTTTCATCTCATTCAAGAGCCTTTTGATAAACAACATTTTTTGTTTTTCCTTTCGGTGCAAAGATAAACAGATTTTTGGCAGTTCCAACTCTTGAACAGATCACGTAAAGCTGACCACGAGAAAAGCATGGAGATTGCAAATCAATCCCTACTACTTTCAAGGACTGTCCCTGAGCAATGTTAATGGATATTGCAAATAGCAGTTGAACTAGAAACTGGAGGCGTTTAAAATAATAAAACAAATCAGATGGAATGAGAGGAATTCCTGGAATTAAAATGTCCTCTCCTTTGGCACATCCTGTTGCTGAGCTGTGTATGTAATCCTATCCTGTGTGATACCGTCTGCTAAGCTGTGTATCTAATCCTATCCTGTGTGATACCGTCTGCTGATCTGTGTATCTAATCCTATCCTGTGTGATACCGTTTGCTGAGCTGTGTATCTAATCCTATCCTGTGTGATACTGCCTGCTGAGCCGTGTATCTAATCCTCTCCTGTGTGATACTGACTGCTGAGCCATGTATCTAATCCTATTCTGTGTGATACCGTCTGCTGAGCTGTGTATCTAATCCTATCCTGTGTGATACTGACTGCTGAGCTGTGTATCTAATCCTATCCTGTGTGATACTGGTTGCTGAGCTGTGTATCTAATCCTATCCTGTGTGATACTGACTGCTGAGCAGTGTATCTAATCCTATCCTGTGTGATACTGACTGCTGAGCAGTGTATCTAATCCTATCCTGTGTGATACTGACTGCTGAGCTGTGTATCTAATCCTATCCTGTGTGATACTGACTGCTGAGCCGTGTATCTAATCCTATCCTGTGTGATACAGTCTGCTGAGCCGTGTACCTAATCCTATCCTGTGTGATACTGTCTGCTGAGCCGTGTATCTAATCCTATCCTGTGTGATACTGGGCTCCCCCTGCAGTCTGTTAGAGGGTGGTCTGTGTCGCATTGTAATAACTTTCCAGCTTTACAGAAGGACGATAACACCAAAGAAATGATAAGAATAATAGGCCTCAGCTACCACAACTGTCTACAAGGAAAACTGTTGCTCATAGCAACCACTCACAGCTCAGCTTTCATCTTTTAAACAGCTCTGGTGAAATGAAAGATGATTGGTGATTGGATGCTATGTGGAGGGGGCATGGCTTGATACACAGACACATCTAATATATAATTACCTTGTAATGTCTTCACATCCTGTTCTATCCAGATGTGTCAGGATCCCAGAATTCCAAACGGCGGAAGTTCACCGACTGCCATATTGGGACACCCAAGTGATGGGTGTCTCAATATGGAAACTGCTGGTGGTACCAGCCTTTTGCGCGGTACCATCAGCGGAACACCGTTGCACGACACACACACTGTATACGCCGTACGCACCACACACACACACACTGTATACGCCGTACGCACCACATACACACACTGTATACGCCATATGCACCACACACACACACATTGTATACACCGTACACACCACACACACTGTATACGCTGTAAGCAGCCTCTTGCGTGGTACCACCAGCGGAACACCTTTGCAAACACGCCGCCACCGGGATCAGCCGAATGATTCACTGACCGCCGCTATCTTTGTACAGGACGAGCACATGCACAGTTTTAATGTGACTGCCACTATCTGTCTCTACAAAGATGGCGGGGGTCTGATTTACTGTGCCTGCGTGAATTCTGCGCAGGCGCAGTGAATCATTCGGCTGATCCCGGCGGCAGACGTGCGACGTGTCTACAGGTAGAGGAAGCTGGTCACATTAAAGGGGTTTTCCCATGAACGAAAGTTCATTTTAAAAATTGTCTGTGTCTGACCGTGTACGGAGCATACCTCATCTCCTGGGCAGGGGAGGAAGCAAAAGACAATACTGCTATTACAGCAAGGGATCACAGAGGATTCATTTTGTGAGGTAAAATATTTCACTGACTGTTTTAAAACAATATTTTACCTCACAAAATGTATCATCTGCGGTCTCCTGCTGTAATGTCAGTATTGCCTTTTGCTTTGCTTTCTCCCCTGCCCAGTAGCTGTGGTATGTTCTGTACACGGTCAGACACAGACAATTTTTAAAATGAACTTTTGTTTGTGGGAAAACCCCTTTAAAAATCAATATCAACGCCAACATGGCTCCTCCTAAAAAGTATGACAATGAAAGTGTAACGGGGTCTACCAAGCTGGGGTATCTCTTTCAGTACCACCCCGTGTTTTCGGAGGTCCGCTCTGCTTGGCTGGAGTCTGAATGAATGACGCTGGCTGGAATTCCTTGGTTACATGGGCGCATATAAAAGATCACTGCTTATCCACGTATTTCCAGTCTGACAACACTTTACTCACAGGACACAGAATATATCACACAGATACAGGGGGCCGGCCAATAGAAAAGCGGCAGGCCAGACATACATTACAAAAGCCGCAGGTGGCCGGAGCCTGCCGATGTTACTGTGGGAATTACAAAGGTGGGGGAAGGGCGGACAAAAGGAGAATATCGTGTCCCCTCTGCCCAGGGGCACAGCCTGTAGGCTGATGCATTAGGGACATGCATCTCACATAGAACCTATTATACATACATATAACTGCACAACATATTCTGGGTGCTGAGTGGTTCTGTAACACGTAACAGAAAGGAAAGCAGCAAAGGCACAAAGTCAAAGACAACAACGGGCAAATGAGACTCTTGAACAACAGCATTGCTGGGACAAAAACAATGCACATAATTTAGAACCGTGGCAGACTTGGTGGTACGTGTTTTTAAAATTAAACTTGATTCCCTTTTAGCAGACATCAACAATGGCTTATTTGGAGAGGTCACCGCAGCCATCCATGTCATCGAGTTTCAAAAGCGCGGTCTGCCATACGCACATATTTTATGCCCCCATCGTGACATTATCGCCCTCCCGATGCGATAGCATTGGGCCTCCATCTAGTACATACATACATACATACATACATACATACACTCAGTTTTATATATATAGATGTTAGAATATAGTGATTCCACATCCATGGTGGCTAAGGTGGTACTCTTGCGGAGAGGACCCAATGTAGATAACTTTTTTTTTTAAAAGGTCCATTTTAACATTCACCAAATTTATCCTCACACCACTAATCTAATCTAATGAAGGATTCATTCTCTGAGGTCAGTTTGTTTATTTAATTGTCCATTTAGTATGCCATGCCTCTGCTCTTTTTGTGTATATATTCGTGTTTCTTCAGATACCTTGTTATACCATGTCTGATGAAGAGATCTAGGAAGTCTTGAAAGCCTGTATTTATATTATTTTTGTTTGCCATTAAAAGGTATCATAACTGCTAGATTATTATTTTGTTTTTCCCAGTGAGATCAATCTGTGTGTAAACAGGGCATGTGCTGCCGATAACATGATGCTGTATGGGCTCAGTACCAGCGATGTATCTCTTCCCATCACTTATTTGCTGGCCGGTCTATACAGGCCACTAAACGTGCACCAATCAACATTTATGTAGTCAATTTGCAGAGATTATGTCTGAATTCAATTGTAGCTGAAATAATAATTTTTATTCACGTAGACGCGTGCTAGAGGCAGCCCAGCGAGCCAACCAGACAGGTCATTTTTTGTGGGTGGGTTCAGACAGCTGGGGATCCAAGACATCTCCTGTCCTGAGTCTGGAAGAAGTTGCTGAAGGTGCTGTGACTATTCTGCCAAAAAGAGCGTCTATTGATGGCAAGTAAACATTGTCCCTGCAACTTTATCAATAAACTTTTTATGCCTCTTGATTATCGACTCTGAACATTATTTTGTTTTTTTTCCTTTTATAGGATTTGATCAGTATTTTATCAGCCGGACCCTGGAGAACAATCGACGTAACATATGGTTTGCAGAATTTTGGGAAGATGATTTTAAATGCAAATTGACTCGATCTGCTGCTCAAACAGAAGAGACCAGGCGAAAATGCACCGGTATTTTTATGTTTATTTTAAGGGGTGCAATAGGTGCAGATTTGAATTGGCCCCCGGTCAGCATTGATACTTATGTGCTTACAGGGATCATGGGGGTCGGACCTGGAAAACTTCACCTAAAACAAATCAAGTTATTTAGGACCTATATATTTTATAATATGTGTCTGCAATCATAACAACAGAGTTTACTGTGCAATTACAAGTGGCTACATACATGTTCTGCACAGCTGGTGGTTGGACCTCAGGAAAGATATGAGTCAGTGACATATAGATCAAAGTGACTTAAATGATTAAAGGATAGGAACACCTTTTTTAAAATATTTTTTCCTTAAATACATGTAATTTGGGCTAAAAATTGGTTTTGAATTTGGGTTTAATTAAATATTTTGCACCATTTGCCTTCTATAGCCTTTGTGTTGCATGGTGTATTGCTGGCTGGAGATTTAATCAAATGAGAATTCATCAGTGAGCTCTTTCGGACAAGGAGTTTGTAACTATGCTTTCTTTTTGCGAGCGCTTCCTAGATAAGTTATGACCACACTAAAGTTCCGCTCAGCTTTGATGTGGTCTGTGGTCATAAAATCATCGGAGAGGAGCTCAGCAAAAGGCAGAGAAAAGACTTACAAACTCCCATTTAGAATGAGTTCCCTGATTGATTCTCAGTTAATTTATTCTGCAGCCGAAAACAAGTCGAGAAAACGGAACCAGGAAAAAACAAACAAGGGAACATTTTTCATAAAACTCACTTGCAAAGACTGCTTTTTACCCAACTGTTGTGAGTTCATTTTTCCCTTCACTATTGAGGTCTGATGAACTCCCTCCTCTGGTGAAGGAAGGTAGTGAGGCTGATTATCAGACACCTGGGCAGCTAGATGATGACTGGGTGGCTGGAATTGAGGACTGGATGTAAGGCTGCCGACGCCCTTCTTCCTGGCTGGTGATTTTCCTGCTGGATTCTTGGAGACCAGTCTGATTCCTGCATATCAAAGCTAAGTTTTCCTGCTCTGCTTTGTACTCTTCTGTTTTGTTTTTGTTTTGCCTTGTTTTTTGGGAGTTCTGCCATCCCCGGCCGGGGGTGAGCTGAATTCCATTTTTGTCTCTGATCTGTTGATCTTTTGCTCTGTCTTCAGAATATACCTGAGTGCTGATATAGTCATTTGAAGCCTAGCGACTTCAGGGCCTGTTTTTCCTATCAGTCGGTTGGCTCATTTTGATAGGGTTTTTGTGGATGGCAGACAGCAGCTTTCCTATCCTGTCCTATGTAGTTAGCTTGGGCCCCATCATTTGCTCAACCTATCTTTCTATCTGTGTTAGTGTTTTCATCTTGCTTCACCGTCATTATATGTTGGGGGCTGCCTATTGCTTTGGGGTCTGCTCTGGGACAGTTTAGTTTCTCCCCTTTCTGTCTTTAGGCTATATAGTTCTCCGGCTGTGATCGAGGGGTCTAGGGCACCGTAGGAACCCCCCACGGCTACTGCTAGTTGTTGTGGATAGGTTCAGGGGTCTGCAATCCGATAGCTGCCAACCTCTCTGGTTTTTCTGGACTTAGCTGGTATTTTGTTTTTTCCTCCTTCGGTGACTCATCATAACAGAATCACCAGCCATACCGCAGATCCTAGGGTACTCAATAGCAGGAGAGAATTGTAAAAAAAAAAAAAAAAAAAAAAAGTGTCAGAATTTTTTTTTTTTTTTGTGTGCATATTTTTTCCTCTATATCTCTGAGGCCGTAGGGGGAATTTTTCTCTCAATGGAGATGAAGCAATTGTCTGATCGTGTGGAGCAGCTCACTGCTGAAGTGCGGGGAATTTCCGCCTATCTTGCTCATTCACATGCTGCTGAACCAAAGATTCCCACTCCGGATGTGTTGTTTGGGGATCGGTCTAAATTCTTGAATTTCAAGAATAATTGTAAATTATTTTTTGCCTTGAAGCCTAACTCGTCGGGGAACTCCGCGCAGCAGGTTAAAATTGTCATCTCTTTGCTGCGCGGCGATCCCCAGGATTGGGCGTTTTCTTTGAAACCTGATGATCCTATTCTGAATAATGTGAACGCATTTTTTCAGGCCTTGGGGTTGTTGTATGATGAACCTAATGCTATTGATCAGGCTGAAAAGACCCTGTTGGCATGAAGCCAGGGTCGGGATTCGGCAGAGTTGTACTGTAAAAAATTCCGAAAGTGGGAGGTCCTTACTACCTGGAATGATGGTGCCTTGGCAGCCCTCTTTCGGAAGGGTTTGTCAGAAACTGTAAGGCTGAGTTCACACGTGGCTTTTTTTCGCGTTTCCGCGGCGGTTTTAACCGTGCGATTTTGCCACGAAAATGCGAAAAATAAGCATCCCACGCATTCCTATGGGATTCCGCAATGCTGTGCTAATGCTGCGGTTTTTAACGCGGCGGAATCGCTTCGCGGTAAAAACCGCAGCATGCTCATTAATTTGCGGAATCGCGGCGATCCCGCAGCCATAGGAATGCATTGTTCCGCTTATTTCCCGCATGTGGCTGTGCACACCATGCGGAAAGTAAGCAGAACAATTGCGGATGGCACCCATGGTCCGGAGGAGAGAAGACTTTCCTCCGGGCTCTGGGTACCATATCCCTGTAAAAAATAGAATTTAAAATAAAAAATATTGTTATTCTCACCCTCCGATGTCCCGCGTAGTCTTCCCGCTTCTCTTCACGCTCTCATTCCCAGTAGTCCTTTGCGAAAATGCTCGCGATGACGTCCCTTCTCGCGGGATCGCGAAGTCTCGCGGTCATTCGCGCGACGTCATCGCGAATGACCGCGAGACATCGCGATCCCGCGAGAACTGACGTCATTGCGGGCATTTTCACAAAGGATTACTGGGAACGGATGCGCGGGACGTCGGAGGGTGAGAATAACACCATTTTTTATTTTTTTTTTACATTCTATCTTTTACTACTGATGCCGCATAGGCAGCCTCAGTAGTAAAAAGTTGATCACACTTGTCAAACACTATGTTTGACGAGTGTGACCAACCTGTCAATCAGTTCTCCAAGCGATGCTCCAGATCGCTTGGAGAACGCTAGCATTTTGCAAGCTAAATACGCTTGCAAAATGCTAGTTTTTCCGTGGGAAAATCGCGGGAATTTAAAATGCGATTTTCCCGAGGACTGGAATTCCGGAATTCTCGCGGTAATTTCCACGAGAGTTCCGGTACGTGTGCACTTAGCCTAAAAGATACTATGGTGGGATTTTCTGTTCCCTCTGGTCTTGACGATTCTATGTCATTAGCCATTCAGGTGGATCGGCGTTTACGTGAACGCAAAACTACACGAGAGATGTTGCCACCTGTTGAACAAATGTCTGAACCTATGCAATGTGATAGAGTTTTGTCTAGGGCGCAACGTCAGGAGTTCAGAAGGCGTAATAAGCTGTGTTTTTTTTGTGGAGATGCCTCGCATATTATTTCTGTCTGCCCTAAACGAGAGAAACGTTGTGCACACACGTTTTCTGTGGGTGGTGTTCAACCTAAGTTTCTTCTGGCAATTACTCTGATCTGCTCCCTGTCCACATTTTCAGTCAAGGCTTTTGTGGATTCAGGAGCAGCTCTTAACCTGATGGACTTGGATTTTGCTAAACGTTGTGGATTTCCTATGACACCTCTGCGGACGCCTATCCCTTTGAGGGGTATTGATGCCACTCCTTTGGAAAAGAATAAACCTCAGTTTTGGACCCAGGTGGTAATGCGGGTCGCCCCAGACCATCAAGAAAATTGCAGATTTTTGGTGTTGCATAATTTGCATGATACCATTGTTCTGGGGTTTCCCTGGTTGCAAATCCATAATCCAGTTCTGGATTGGAAATCTTTGTCTGTGGTGAGTTGGGGTTGTCGGTGTGCCCTTAGTGATGCTCCTGTTTTCTCCACCTCTCCCCAGTCGCATGATGTTGCTGACTACTTGGCTGACTTTTATGATGTATTTAGTGAGAATGAGTCTGCGTCTTTGCCTCCTCATAGGAGTTATGACTGTGCAATTGAGCTGAACCCGGGGTGTAAATTCCCCAAGGGTCGGCTTTTCAATTTATCTGTATCCGAGCACGAGGCTATGCGATCCTATATTAAGGAGGCATTGGAGAAGGGTCATATTAGACCATCCTCTTCACCCTTAGGTGCTGGGTTTTTTTTCGTGGCTAAAAAGGATGGTTCATTAAGGCCTTGTATTGACTATCGTGCCCTCAACAAAATTACTGTTAAATATCAGTATCCGTTACCCCTGATTTCTGATCTATTCTCCAGAGTTAAAGGTGCTTGCTGGTTTACCAAGCTTGACCTCAGGGGGGCGTATAATCTTATTCGCATTAAGCATGGGGATGAATGGAAGACGGCGTTTAATACTCCGGAGGGACATTTTGAGTACCTGGTGATGCCTTTTGGGCTCACCAATGCCCCTTCTGTCTTCCAGTGCTTCATGAACGATATATTCCAAGACTTTGTGGATAAATTTTTGATTATCTATCTGGATGATATTTTGATCTTTTCCAAGAATTGGGACACTCATGTGGAACATGTTCGGACTGTGTTCCGGATTTTGAGGGAGAATTCCCTGTATGTCAAGGGATCGAAATGCCTTTTTGGGGTACAGAGGATTTCATTTTTGGGATTTATTTTGTCTCCGTCAACTATTGAAATGGACCCGGTCAAGGTACAGGCCATTTATGATTGGGTTCAGCCCACTTCTTTGAAGGCCCTCCAGAAGTTTTTGGGTTTTGCTAATTTTTATCGGAAATTTTTAGCTAATTTTTCTGGTATTGCCAAGCCATTGACGGATTTGACTAGGAAGGGTGCTGATGTGCTGAATTGGTCTCCGGAGGCTGTTTCTTCCTTTCAGGAGCTGAAGCGAAGATTCATTTCTGCTCCAGTTTGGCGGCAACCTGATGTCTCACTCCCGTTTCAGGTGGAGGTGGATGCTTCTGAGATTGGTGCAGGAGCGGTGTTGTCCCAAAAAGATCCTGTGACATCTAAAATGAATCCTTGTGCTTTCTTTTCCCGAAAGTTCTCTCCATCCGAACGTAACTATGATGTGGGGAATCGGGAACTGTTGGCCATGAAATGGGCATTTGAGGAGTGGAGACATTGGTTGGAGGGAGCCAAACACCAAGTCGTGGTCCTTACTGACCACAAGAATTTGATTTACCTGGAGTCGGCCAAGCGCTTGAATCCTAGACAGGCTAGGTGGGCCTTGTTTTTCACACGCTTTGATTTTGTGGTCTCTTTTCTTCCGGGCACTAAGAATGTCAAGGCAGACGCCCTCTCTAGGAGTTTCCTTGCTGATTCTCCTGTTGTGACTAAGCCTGCTACCATCTTAGGCGAGGGGGTAGTTCTTTCTGCCATCTCGCCCGATTTGAGACGTGCTCTGGAAGACATTCAGGAGGACAAACCTGAGCGTTGTCCCAGTGGAAAGTTGTATGTTCCTGACCAGTGGAGGAAGAGAGTGATGTCTGAAGTTCATTGCTCTGCATTGGCTGGTCACCCAGGTATTTTTGGTACTAGAGATCTGGTGAGTCGGTCTTTTTGGTGGCCCTCCTTGTCTCGTGATGTCAGGAATTTTGTGCAGTCCTGTGGGACTTGCTCCCGGTCTAAACCTTGTTCTCGCTCTAGTGGCTTGTTGATGCCTTTGCCGGTGCCCAGGAGGCCATGGACCCATATTTCAATGGATTTTATCTCTGATATGCCTGTCTCTCAGAGAATGACTGTTATTTGGGTGATTTGTGATAGATTCTCTAAGATGGTCCATCTTGTACCACTCCCTAAGTTGCCATCTTCCTCTGAGTTGGTGCCCTTGTTTTTGCAACAGGTGGTTCGCTTGCACGGGGTTCCTGAGAACATTGTATCTGACAGAGGAGTTCAGTTTGTGTCTAGATTTTGGAGGACTTTCTGTTCCAAGCTGGGAATTCAGTTGTCCTTCTCCTCTGCGTTTCACCCTCAGACCAATGGGCAGACGGAGAGAACAAACCAGACTTTGGAGTCGTATTTGAGATGTTTTATTTCTGCCGATCAGGATGATTGGGTTTCATTTTTGCCCTTGGCCGAATTTGCTTTAAATAATAGAGCTAGTTCTGCCACTTTGATGTCACCTTTTTTTTGTAACTTTGGTTTTCACCCTCGATTTTCTTCAGGGCAGGTGGAGCCTTCTGCCTGCCCAGGTGTTGACACTGTGGTGGAGAGAATGCACCAGATCTGGGACCAAGTAGTGGATAAGTTGTCTCTCTCCCAGGAAAAGGGCCAGTGGTTTTCCAACCGGCGTAGGACCGTTGGTCCCCAGTTTAAGGTGGGTGATCTGGTTTGGTTGTCATCAAAAAATATCGCTATGAAGGTGGCTTCTCCTAAGTTTAAGCCTAGATTTATTGGACCTTGCAAGATTTTGGAGATTATTAATCCGGTCTCTTTTCGGTTGGCTCTTCCTGTCACATTTAAAATTCATAATGTGTTTCATAAGTCCTTGTTGAAGAGGTTTGTTGAACCAGTAGTTCCTGTGGTGGCACCTCCTGACCCTATATTGGTTGAAGGTAACATGGAATATGAGGTAGAGAAGATACTGGATTCCCGTCTGGCTAGACGGAGACTCCAGTATTTGGTTAAGTGGAAGGGTTATGGTCAGGAGGATAATTCCTGGGTCTCTGCCTCTGATATTCATGCCGAAAGATTGGTGCATGCCTTTCATCGGGCTCACCCGGATCGCCCTGGTGGCATGGATGAGGGTTCGGTGACCCCTCCTCAATGGGGAGGTACTGTTGTGAGTTCATTTTTCCCTTCACAATTGAGGTCTGATGAACTCCCTCCTCTGGTGAAGGAAGGTAGTGAGGCTGATTATCAGACACCTGGGCAGCTAGATGATGACTGGGTGGCTGGAATTGAGGACTGGATATAAGGCTGCCAACGCCCTTCTTCCTGGCTGGTGATTTTCCTGCTGGATTCTTGGAGACCAGTCTGATTCCTGCATATCAAAGCTAAGTTTTTCTGCTCTGCTTTGTACTCTTCTGTTTTGTTTTTGTTTTGCCTTGTTTTTTGGGAGTTCTGCCATCCCCGGCCGGGGGTGAGCTGAATTCCATTTTTGTCTCTGATCTGTTGATCTTTTGCTCTGTCTTCAGAATATACCTGAGTGCTGATATAGTCTTTTGAAGCCTAGCGACTTCAGGGCCTGTTTTTCCTATCAGTCGGTTCGCTCATTTTTATAGGGTTTTTGCAGATGGCAGACAGCAGCTTTCCTATCCTGTCCTATGTAGTTAGCTTGGGCCCCATCATTTGCTCAACCTATCTTTCTATCTGTGTTAGTGTTTTCATCTTGCTTCACCGTCATTATATGTTGGGGGCTGCCTATTGCTTTGGGGTCTGCTCTGGGACAGTTTAGTTTTTCCCCTTTCTGTCTTCAGGCTATATAGTTCTCCGGCTGTGATTGAGGGGTCTAGGGCACCGTAGGAACCCCCCACGGCTACTGCTAGTTGTTGTGGATAGGTTCAGGGGTCTGCAATCCGATAGCTGCCAACCTCTCTGGTTTTTCTGGACTTAGCTGGTATTTTGTTTTTTCCTCCTTCGGTGACTCATCATAACACCCAACATTAGATTTGCTACATATTGAATCGCAGTAGCATTGGCATCCACAGCTTTGCTTTTAATTAGCCATTGTGGTTTGATGTCACACTACACCGATAACACCATGCCAGGTTGGCTAATAGAAAGAGAAGTCACGAATAGCATTAGGTAGGAGGCTCCTGTCTGACAATCACAGATTACTGATGTGGCCAATGAACTGGGTCCTGCCAATAAATTTGCTCCAATTCTTCCCAAAATACATCCATTTGCATAAAAAAACTTCATTTTTTTTAAAGACCTAATAATCTTTTTCAGAAATTATGGCACTAAGATAATTGTACATATGATGTAGGGATAGAAGTCTCAGTAATGTCATATTTGTAAAAAATGAGAGAAGGGTCAATTTGAGAAAAACAAATGTGCCACATTCCCTTTCGCTAGAATCTCAATTTCCTTTGTGCTCATCGTTGTTCACTTCTGATAATGGTCTTTTTGAAGACATGTGAAAAGAACTGGTGGGCAAGAAAGTGATAATTTGTGGCTTTTGAGGTGGTGGTCCAAAAAATAAAAATATTTCTCAACTTTGTTAAAGCAGCGTAGCATAACCAAAGTGTTCTGCCCAGTAAATCCAGCTGGCATAACGTAATGTAGAATGGCTGTGCCCCAAAAGTAGTGTGAATGCTGATGAAATCTAGAGACCATGGTCTTGTATGTAAGAGAAAGTATGAATTTTGAGGGGTCTTCACTTTTCCCAACGGATGTTGACCAGAGTAGAGGAACCATCTCAAGGAGGTGAAGATAGCAGTCAATAGGTTTAAAGTCCATTCAACCAGTGACTTATTTATTTTTTAATTTTAGGAGAGGAGAGGATTGCCAAAGACTCCGTTTATGAACAAGAAGGAAAAGTCCAGTTTGTCATTGATGCAGTGTATGCCATGGCTCACGCCTTACACAATATGCACATCGACCTTTGTGCTGGAAGCCTTGGGGTCTGTGACCGTATGGACCCAGTGGACGGACGGCTGCTCTTACAGTACATCCGCAGAGTTAATTTTAATGGCAAGAATCAGTCTATCATTTCTTGTACTTGTATCTTTAATTGACATTTGCTGTCTGTGAGCGTGGAGCTTGAAACGTTTTGGCCCATGGGGAAGGGTAATCAGATATTATCCACCCAAGGTAATGCAGTAACAGCTCCATAATTACAACAGAAGACTCTTAAGGGACAACATTAGTCCTTTGCTTAGATTGCCTTTTTGACCGTAGAGTAATGGGTTTGTTACTAGTACCGAGGGCGCCACTGGCATCTTCTGATTTCCAACCATTATTTGTACAAGTGCTTCTCCTAAGGGCAAATGATGTTCACCTTGCCACTTATTTCTCAGATGTTTTATAAAATCTTAGTCCTTCTGTTCTATAGGAATAACTGTATCTTGAGCCCAAAGTTATAATTAAAATTAGAGCATTTGCCCCAAGTATAGAAACTAACGTTGGATTTTACCGCCTGAGTCGTTCCTTCCTGACATAAATAATCTATAAAATCAGGCTGGATTCCACTGGTTGTGTATACACCGGCCGCAGATCTTCGGACCCAAACAAACAGCCTCATAGGTGACATTCAACCAGGCACCTAGTGTTCAATTTCCTGACAGCGCCTCCACAGGGGAAATAAAGCATTTCACAGTTTCCATTAAATCAGCGCAGCCCCTTTATATACTGGACATTTTGTTTAAGTTGAATACTTCTTTTTAATATCATATGACTTTTCAATGCTTTTGATAGAGAATAACATATTGGTCCTGTCCCTTCTGCTGTGTAGGAAGTGCTGGAACACCAGTGATGTTCAATGAAAATGGTGATGCACCCGGGCGCTATGACATTTTCCAGTATCAGATGACAAATTCTTCTGTCCCCTCCTACAGAGTGATAGGACAGTGGACGGAGTACTTACGGCTCAATGTGAGTGCTATTTTACTGCTGTCACCAGAAGTATTACCCTGTATTAACATTTTGTACTCATTTTCACATTGCACAGCTCCCCTACCTCTTCGCTTCCGTCTAGCTGGTGCTAAATGTGCTCCTAATTGACTGACAGTTCAGATCAGATCAGCGACATTGGCACACTGCTGGATCAGTACTCAGGCCAGCTTCAGAGCAGCATTAGCAAGCTCTATAGGATAGCTTGTAAGCGCTGGACATATTTAGCCATCACTACTAGATTGTAACGTGGACAGTAACCTATACAATGAGCTGAAAACAAAAATAAAAATCCCACTATTCTTGAGAACAGAGATGATTTTTAATTACTAGTGAACTGCAAAGATTCTTGTTTTTACTAGCACTTTGCAATTTTACCCATTAAAGAACAAGAGACAACCGCTTTAAGAACGCTATGTAATATGTGTATATATAATAATTTCTATAAATGCTAGATGTATAATAAATGGGTAATGAGGCAGCTCAATGGTTAGACTGTTGCTTTGGGTTCTGATTGGTTCAGACACTGGCCCTAGGTTGACACTACATAAACTTTGGGATAGAAAAGCGAAAAAAGCTTTTTATTGAAGCATTTCTGAATGGACTCTGGATACACACACAAAAAAATACATTAACGGGATGTGGGTAGCAAGGAAAAACAAACTCTGTGAGTAACCCTGCCACACACATTATTCCAAATGAACTTTTGAGTCAGCCTGCTGCTACCATAAGCTGGTTGTCCTCACTCGGGATCCCATGTGGTCAATTTTAAACAGTGACAACAAGTAAGAGCGCCAACCAGCAGAGCAAGAATGGACTGTGGATCTGAAAACTGCGACAAGACGGCACTTACTCCATGGGGGAACATGGCTCCCAATATCCCACCTCTCTTCCCGTATCCACAGACCATTCTTGCTTTGTTCTTTTAAACTTGATTTTTTATTTTATTTTGCAGATTGAAGAGATGCAGTGGTACGGTGGGCAGTCAGATATCCCATCATCTGTATGTAGCCTTCCCTGCCAACCAGGAGAGCGAAAAAAAATGGTGAAGGGAGTGTCGTGTTGCTGGCATTGTGAGCTATGCGATGGGTACCAGTACCAGCTGGATGACTTCAACTGCCAACTTTGCCCCTTTGACATGAGGCCAAATGTTAACCGAACTGCCTGCCGGCCAACGCCGATTGTTAAACTGGAGTGGCATTCTGCTTGGGCAATTCTGCCTCTTTTCTTGTCTATTTTGGGCATACTCAGTACCCTCTTCGTGGTGGGGACCCTAATACGTTTTAATGACACTCCTATCGTAAGGGCCTCTGGACGGGAATTGAGTTATGTTTTGCTAACGGGAATCTTCTTAATGTATGCAATTACCTTCCTAATGATGGCAGAGCCTGGCATAGCCGTTTGTGCCCTTCGGCGGCTCTTCCTGGGTCTAGGCATGTGTATTTCATATGCTGCTCTTCTGACCAAGACCAACAGGATCTACCGCATCTTCGAACAAGGAAAACGTTCAGTAACTCCTCCTCGTTTCATCAGCCCTGGATCTCAGGTGTTCCTCACTTTCAGTCTCATTTCCGTGCAGCTGGTGGGAACAGCCGTGTGGTTGGCAGTTTTGCCCCCGCACAGTGTAATTGACTATGAAGAGCAGAGGACACCCAACCCTGAGCTTGCCAGGGGGGTATTGAAATGTGACATGTCTGACCTGTCCCTCGTTAGCTGTCTGATGTACTCCATCCTGCTGATGGTGACCTGTACTGTATATGCAGTGAAGGCCCGCGGAGTGCCTGAAAACTTCAATGAGGCTAAGCCTATTGGTTTTACTATGTACACCACTTGTATTGTATGGCTGGCATTTGTCCCCATCTTCTTTGGCACTGCACAGTCTGCTGAGAAGGTGAATTGCATTACTTGGCCATTTATACCATATTCATTTATTGACATCACATTACTGGACATTTCATTTCGTTCAGTGCAACATAACTTCATGCCACATGTTACCCCTGTGATCGGTGAAGAGCCCATTGTTAGGTATACGCATCCATCTGCCACATTTTTGGGAGGCCATCATACCTTGCATACACATCCCTGTCTTGTTGACATCCACTGATTGGAATCAATCTCCATAGTCACCATCCAACTTTCAGTAACGGAGACGATATTCTTATTTTTAACCCATTCACTTAGATCTATATCCAGACCACCACGCTGACAGTATCGATGAGTTTGAGTGCATCCGTCTCTCTGGGAATGCTTTACGTGCCCAAGGTTTATGTCATCCTCTTCCACCCGGAGCAGAATGTGCAGAAACGCAAGCGAAGCTTAAAAGCTGAGCGCCAGAACGGAGAGAGCAAGCCTCCAGAAAAACTCATACCTGAGAGCAAGGGCTAAAGGTGAGTACGCCAGGGTCTGTATACACTGCTTGTGATTGTGTGCATGTGCATTTGGGAAGCCTTGAAAGGGGTCATCCACCTTTCGGAACATTTTTTTTTTTTTAATACTTACGTGCATTATTTGGCGCAATAAATAATGTTTGTAATTGGGTTTTATCAGCCATTACCATTTTGCTTTTCAGTCACATTAATCTCAATTTGGTTTGTCATAAAAATCAGCTAAATGCTCAGAAAAAGACAGATAGGTATTAGAAATTCTCCGGTCAGACCGTTAGAATGACCTCACTATAGGAAATTCAGTTGACTCCTTCTGCAGCCAGCAACAGACAGCACAACACAGAGGCTATGGATGGCAATGGCAAACGGTGCAAAATTTATAATGAAAACCAAATTGCAAAATTTATTTTAGCCATAAATGCATACATTTAAAGGGAAGCTATAGTCAGAAAATGACATATTGATTAAATCAGGTTTTTGTGTTTTAATGTTTTGTTTTTTTTAAACACAACGGTCTGACCATGACCCTGTGTTTTGTATTGAAGTGACAAATGAGTACAGTATGTGCAAAGATCATTATTGTGAATGGGGGCAGGGAGAGCTGTGACATCGCCTGTTGTGATTGGTGGTTCCTGTGTTGTCAGCTGTTTTACCAGTCATTGTAATCTTGACTCTGATGATAAGGAAACTGTTGTAAACTTCCTGAAAGGACAGGATCATTGGTTGTGTGATATTGCAGCTCCGCTCCATTCACTTATATGCAATACCAGACACATCCCATGGTCAGGGGTGGTGCCAGCGCAGGTGTCTCCGGTGGTTAGTGCTGACTGAAGTTGCCTGCAAATTGCTACTTTATAGCACTCATTTGCTGGACGATTATGTCTTGCAATAATTGTTAGGGTTTCATATAAGCGTGTGTTCATACAAAACCCTTTACAGTCGTGTTGGGCAGAGCATCCTGTGTATACAGATAGATGTGCTGCCGACTAGCGGTGAATTCAGGTCATCAAAACCCATCCGATCAGCGATAATGGAGCACATTGTGATGGATTGTTGACTCTCTGAACACGTGTACAAAGGCCAGTGATGGAGAATAATTGTACAAGTAATCACAGCCCTGTGTACCAGGCTCTTTACTGATGGCAATGTTAGGATAAGAGGAGCGACGCTGGAAAGTGATTGTACTAAACGGTGACTGGAGGACCAGTCTTGTCTATTTTTTGCAAAGCCTCTTGTACTTATACACTTGTGGCTTTATGGCATCTATATATATATATAAGAGGCATCGTGATTACTCACTAATCCCAACCCCTGCACAGTAGTTCCGCCATCACCACACAATCCCGCCCCCACACCACATCACCACACACAATCCCGCCCCCACCACATCACCACACACAATCCCGCCCCCCCACCACATCACCACACACAATCCCGCCCCCACATCACCACACACAATCCCGCCCCCCCACCACATCACCACACACAATCCTGCCCCCACCACATCACCACACACAATCCCGCCCCCCCACCACATCACCACACACAATCCCGCCCCCCACCACATTACCACACACAATCCCGCCCCCCACCACATTACCACACGAGGCTCCATCCCCCCACATTACCACGCGAGGCTCCATCCCCCCACATTACCACGCGAGGCTCCATCCCCCCACATTACCACGCGAGGCTCCATCCCCCCACATTACCACACGAGGGTCCATCCCCCCACATTACCACGCGAGGCTCCATCCCCCCAAATTACCACGCGAGGCTCCATCCCCCCACATTACCACGCGAGGCTCCATCCCCCCACATTACCACGCGAGGCTCCATCCCCCCACATTACCACACGAGGCTCCGTCCCCACACATTACCACATGAGGTTCCGTCCCCCCACATTTCCACACGAGGCTGAGCGTGCCGAGCGTTAGCTGGCTGGAAACAGCTAGTAAAAAATACCAAACAGACAGCCTTTCTAAAGCTGCACTTAGCCTTAGGGCAGCAATGTCCTAAGAGGGTATCTTACTTTACTGTGCATTGAGACAGATCTCGTAGACCCTGGCAGTCAGCGTCTTATGTCTCGCAGTACAAGAAAAGGTTCATTTATGGATTTGTGAGAGGAACAAGCTGCTCGTCTCGGCTCCATTGTGCACTTTCTTGTCTGTCTCACAAGACCGTTTACTCAGCATTGGTCTCAAACTACCACATACTGTATGTTCTGTTGTTAAGAAAGCCGTTCCCATAAAGATATTGAGTTGTCCTCATCGACCACAATAATAGGAGTACAATTCAGCGGGATTTCTTGTGTGACTCCCATTAAGAGTGTCTGCACCCATCTGGCTCTCCTAAATGTCAAATTGTCCAACTTATGCAGCACAAAAGGACTTAAAGATGCATTAATGAGAAATGTGACATTTACAAGCCTAGGGAGACAAAGTGAAGTCCAATTTGGGAGCTTTAAGGCCCTGATACATACTAATCAGATGAACGAGCGTCCATAAGAGGTGATGTGCTGCCGACAATAGCCAAACTGCAGGATAGTATTGATGATCGTTCGCCCCATTACTTTTGGCATGGGACTGTGTAAAATGTCTTTGGTATATTGGTTGGCTGTCGTTCGTGCCTCCTGAGTTTTGGCTTTATTACTTTCTCAGCAGCAGATTAAAATATAAATTATTTAAGACAAGAGGATGGTTTAATGGTGTGGGTAAAACATAGACAATGGGGGAAAATTATCAAGCCAAATGCACCAGAATTATGATACAATTTACTCCCCAAACACTGTGTTTCATAATCTGCACCATATTTATGATGTGTGTTAGATACTTGTTGCCTCTTATCTGACAACTGGGCCTGGCCTAGATGGAAAAGGGGTCTGGCTTAGCATGCGACACCGTTCATCAACATTGGAGGGCAAATTTATAGCACAAAGAGGCATACTCATCAACACTGGACAGTATGAACGTAGACTGAAATGTCCTAAAAATGCACCACATGTATCATAGTGGTTCTTGCTGTTGGAGAAATCTGCTGTATATTTAGACTGTGTTAACCATTTTTTAGCTAAAATTTTTGCAGATTTTCATGTGAATTTTGTAAACAGGACAGTGGTGTCTGTCGGTGGGTGGGGCGATCTGTAAATAAGCAGGTATCCTGGAAATGGAAAGGATCTGTAAACTGAAGGGGGGTCTGTAAACAGGACAGTGGTATCTGTCGATGGGTGGGGTGATCCATATATAAGCAGGTATCCAGTAAATGGAAAGGATCTGTAAACTGAAGGGGGTCTGTAATCAGGACAGTGGTATCTGTCGGTGGATGGGGCAATCCGAATATAAGCAGGTATCCGGTAAATGGAAAGAAACTGTAAACTGAAGGGGGTCTGTAATCAGGACAGTGGTATCTGTCGGTGGGTGGGGTGATCCAAATATAAGCAGGTATCCGGAAAAGGAAAGTAAACAGGACAGGTATTATTCTGTCTCTTCCTGATGGCTGTAATCCCAAGCATTCTAACTATCAGCTTCTTCGATAATTGTATAACTCATACTTACACCACCAGGCATCCACAGATAGTTTTAACTCCACCGGCAATGTAACTGTAGAAAGACCAGGAGAAACAATGCTGTTTTCATCCAAAATCTTGTATTAGTTTACAATGAATAGTAGGTAAAAAGGGGTAATCTGTACAGGGGAGTACACATGCGCGTCTTGAGTAATGACTGCTGTAGGCTAAACTGAAGAAGGGAGGAGCAACCTAATACATAGCTCAACTATAGGAGGGACATGGGGACAATTTTCACAGTCTAAGGCAGTGATTTTCAACCTTTTTTGAGCCGCGGCACACTTTTTATACGTAAAAAATCCCGGGGCACACCACCAACCAAAATGTACTCCAGCCTCATGGCCATAGTATTTCTCATTGAACCCCTTTATATTGCAGTATATGAGCCATATAATTATCCCTTTCTTTTAGTAATATGCCCCATCATTATCCCCTTCTTTTAGTAATATGCCCCATCATTATCACCTTCTTGTAGTAATATGCCCCATCATAATCCCCTTCATGTAGAAATTGCCCATTCCACTACCTCCATCATTTCCTTCTCCCCACCACCCCATTATTGCCCTTTCGACAACCCCATCATTGCCCTCTCCCCACCACCGCCTTCTTATCACCCCCATCACCGCCTTCTCCATTGCCCTCTCCCCATCACCGCCTTCTCCATTGCCCTCTCCCCATCACCGCCTTCTCCATGACTCCCATCATTGCTTCTCATCACATCCATCAACTCACCTACACACGCACACAAACACACACCTCTCACCTAGACACACACACACACACACACACACCCCTCACCTCTCCTCACCGGCAGCTTCATCTCACTGGCACAGCAGCCGCGGGGCTGAATGATGATGTCATCCAGCCGCGCCGCTGACTGCTGTGTCAGGGAGGAAGCGACACAGGAACACGGGACTGCTGCCTCTCCGACCCGCCGCCCTGCTTGCCTCCACATGGCTAATTTGCATCGCATGTAAATTAGCCATGCGGACACGCGGCACACCCGACCATGTGTCGCGGCACACTAGTGTGCCGCGGAACACTGGTTGAAAACCACTGGTCTAAGGGTATGTGCACATGTAGTTTTTAGGTGCTGCGGATTTCTCTTCGCTGATTTTCTAAAATCCGCAGGTAAATTTCAGGTCAAAAGACCTGCGGTTTAGGCTGCGGTTTTGCCCTGCGTTTTATCACCTCTACAATGGAGGAGATGGTAGACCGCAGTGGAATCCGCAGAAAAGAAGTAACATGTCATTTCTTTCTGCGGATTTGTAACCGCAGCAAAACCGTGCGGAAAATTCTGCAGCATGTGCACAGCGGTTTCCATTTTACATAGAGAAAAATGGTACTGTACAACGCAGCAGATCCTGCTGCGGACCCGCAGGGCCAGAAACGCTGTGGGTCCGCAGCAAAAATTGCCGCGTGTGCACACACCCTTATTCTACCTAGCAACAACAGGGAATTTTGCTGGTTAGAGGATAAACTAAACACAGAGAAATATGCATTACAGGTTATTCCCATTCATGGGACACAACACTCCCCATCTGAAATCGTCAGATTTCATAAGTCCGTGTGCGAGATAAGACGACGACTCTGTCCCTCGATGTCATGAAACCTGCAATGAGAGGAGAGAAGAAAAACAATGCAACATAATGCAGAAATCCTTGTGTGAGATAAGGAGACGACTCTGTCCCTCGATGTCGTGAGACTTGCAACGAGAGGAGAGAAGAAAAACAATGCAACATAATGCAGAAATCAAGTCCATACTTGTAGTATAAAACGTAGACCTTGAATAAAAAGTGAAAAATGAGTCGAATAGAAAACCCATCTTCGGATTGGGGAAGCCGCAACATGCCAACTCTTCCACCAGCCCAACAGTAGAAGTTCCAGTCCACAAGGGGAAGTTAAATTTCAGTTGGATTGAGTCCTGACACGGCAGTAGAATGCGAAGGTATGCTCCCCGCCGTGGCAGAGTCCAGCGACAAAGCCAAGTTCATGTGACTCCTGCTCGAAGGAGCCAGCAGACGATGAACCTGAAATTCATGTCAGCAGGCACGATGACTGATCAGTTGGAAGAATGTCCAGGGTGATGAGATCTCAACTTCCATACTGGCACCTTGGACAAACAACTTGTAAGGCAGGTTGGATCGAGATCCTTCCAAGACTCTGGTTCTCTTGGCCCAAGTTCATTAATGAGTTCATCACAGGGTGATGCTTGAGAAGTGAACGTGTCTTGTTCGACGTCCGGCAGGGTGCTGAGGCTTCATTGCTTGGGGAGAAAGAAAGGACTATTGGTAAAAGATAGGCTGCTGAGAGAGGGGCTCTCACTCTGAGCAGAGTTCTAGCACAGCTTCGGCTTGACCAGGCTTGTGATGGAGGTAGGCGTCAAAGGTTGGGAACTTAACAGTTGCTTGCTGTGAATCCCTTGTTAACTCAGTCTTCTAGGGAAGGTGAGGGAGCTACCCAGCTGTTATAGTTGTCATTGGTGGGTTTGATGCTCGTGACCGTGATGATCACTTTGTCTTCCTCTGTAGGTGGTGACTTGTTGTCCTTGTTTGAAGGGTCGAGTGCTGCTGTCTCAAGGTTGTAGTCTTGAGGATAAAGCAGACTTGAATTGTCAGATGGTTGTTGTTGACATTTAGTGTCGTTTGATTTCTCCTTCATCCAGTAATGACGGGGTTCTGGTAGCGGGACAAGTTATGGTGACCTGACGTGCTAAGCGTTTTGTAAGGGGAGATTCTGCTTGGATCCTTTGTCTGGTCACTACAGACATTGCTGATGATAACCCAGCTTAGCTCGAGGCGCTGGGCGTACGGTTCATTGAGTCCATGGATTTGATGATGCATCTTGTGCAGTCATATAATGTCTCTGCCGAGGAGAATTAGGATGTCTGCCTTGTCCATGGGTGGCATCTCTTTGGCTATCATTCTGAGATGAGGATGCTGAAGAGTGTCTTCTGGTGTTGGGATTTCTTCCCTGTTGCATGGAATTTGATTACACTCAACAAGCGTGGGTAGTGGTATCTCCATGGCTTCCTTCTCAAGAGAAGTTATTATGAGGCCACTGGCCCTTCCTCCAGAGGTTTTTATAACGCCACTGCAGGTGCCCAAGGTGTAGGGATAGATGTCTCCTTTTAAGTAGAACAAGTCGAAGAGTTCTGACCTGGCCAGTGATTTGTTGCTCTGGTCGTCCAGACTAACGTACACCTTGACTGCCTTCTCTGGATGACCATTGGGATACACTCTTGCCAGGCAAATCTTCGTGCAGGACTTGTCTCGAAGACCATCTCTGCAGACTTCGGTACATGAGGAAGATACCGCAACATGGCTTGTCGCTTGGTCTGAACTCTCCCCGCCATAGCTTGTGGTGGGAGAAGGTGTAGACGCAGAGTCAGGCTGTGATGGATGGAGCACTTATACATGGTCTTTGCTGTCACACTCTAGACACTTGATGGCGATGACACAGTCCTTCGCAAGATGTTCGGTAGAGGCGCAGCACCTGAAGCATACTCCAAACTTCTTCAAGAGCTCCTTTCGTTCTTGAATGGGTTTCTTCCTGAAGCCGATGCACTTCTTCAGCGGATGTGGCAGTTTATGAATTGGACACTGGCAGTTCGGATTTTCAACCTTCTCACCTTCACTGCTTTTTAGGGGATGATGCAGAGCCGCTGGGTTCTTCATAGCAGAAGCTGGGGTCAGTTTTGCACTCTGCAATCTCCTTGATGAGGTCACAGAAGAAGGAAAATGGAGGAAAAGAGGCTTGATTGGCTCTTTTGTATTTTGACCCAATAGTGGTCCACTTCTCTTGTATATTGTATGGCAGCTTAGAAACTATTGGGTTAATGCCCCAAGTGGTATCCAGGTAGATGAGACCAGGTAGGTGCGTGTCTGCCTTGGCTAACTGGAGCTCTACGAGCAGGTCGCTGAGCTCTAGAAATTTTGAACTGTCCTTGCCAGATATTTTGGGAAAATCCTGTAGACGCTTAAACAGTGCATTCTCTATGGCTTCAGGACTGCCAAAGCTACATTCAAGTCTGTCCCATGCAGCCATGAGACCAGCTGCTGGATTGCGGATGTGGACGGATCTGAGCCTCTTGACCCGCTCTGTGGATTGGGGTCCGAGCAACCTGATTAGTAGATCCAGCTCTTCAGCAGCAGTGATGCCAAGGTCACTAATTGTGGCTTTAAATGCACATTTCCAACCTCTGTAATTCTCAGGCTTGTCATTGAACCTTGTGAGACCGGTGATGGTGAGTTCTCGGCGTATCATGTACCTTGCAACATCAGACATGTCTGTTCTTTCTGACTTTGGAGAAATATTTGCTGGCTGGGTGATACTGTTAGCGTGGGTCATAGATTCTTGATTCAAGAACATGGGAAGATACGGAGTGGCGTAGGCGTTTAGACCACCAACCGGTTTGTGGCATATGATCTCTGTTGTATGCAGGGCTGGAACCACACAGTTGTCAGGAGCGTAGTGCCTTGTCGGCATGTTAGGTTGCATGTAGACGTTGGTATATGGCATTTGCTGAGGTGTAGGGTCAGACCGTGTTTTGACGTATGAAGGAGGAGGTGGTTCAGGTTTGAATGTTTGTGGTACATTGGACTGACCTTAAAAGCTGGGAGCTGCAGGCGGATCAACGTCCCGATGCTCTAGAGAGAGGTCGGTGCTGACGGGAATGATGTTGGTGGTCAGGGGTTCGTTGGTTTGGCTCAGCATGTAATTTCTTGTGCGCTTAAGTGGGTCTTCTGTGTCGAGTTTGTACAAATTGAGGCTGCCTCCTTGGCTCCCACCTAGAGCCTGCTCGAAGACCTTTAGCTTTGCCATGGCTGCTGCATGTTCGTATTCCTTCTACAGGGCTTCTATTTCCGCCTTCTCGCTTGCATATTCAGCTTCTATCTCTGCTTCCTTGCATGCAATCTCTGCTTTCTTGCGTGCAGATTCCGTTTCCATCTCTGCTTTCTTGCATGCAGATGCCGTATCCATCTCTGCTTTCTTGCGTGCAGATTCTGTTTCCATCTCTGCTCTTGCGTGCAGATTCCGTTTCCCTCTCTGCTTTCTTTTGGGCAGATTCTGCTTCAGCACGTGAAGTGAACTGAGGGTTGAGTACCTTGATGAGCTTGACTTGATTAAGTGCTTTGAGCTCCTAGCGGACCTGTGCAATGTCACTTCTGACATTTGTGGAATTTTTGCTTCTGTCTTGTTCGCGATGTCGTGCATGGTGCTATCTCATTCGGCATTGAGCTGTTGGAAGTCCTGGAAGTCCAAAGAAGTACTTTGTTACAACATCTTGCATCCCAGGTGATTTTGTGGATTCAGCAGCGCGGACTGAGGTACATCTTGCTTCCCATATTCTCTGGCAGTTTTTCCACATTGGAGTAGTCGGTGGAGGTCCTGCAGCAGCTGATACTGTGTTATGTCTTCAAGCCAGTTGTGGGTCACACAACTGGAATAGGTGAGTGGAACTACATTACACCACTCACATCGTAGTGTCACTAGTGATAGGGCACTATTGCGCCTCTTGTTCCCCCACCCTTTTTGTATTGATTAGTGACTAGCGTATTTAATTTCAATAGAGATGTATTTTTTACAACTGTCTTTGTAAGACTGGTATGCAGAGAACAATTGTTCAAGGGCTTCCTCTGGTGGTAACTCGTGGAAGGCATACTGGGAGATGCTGTTAATGTGGCTCTGCAGTCTTTGCCATAAGATGGATATATTACAAGAAAGTTCATGTTTAATGATTTCAAGGTTCTCTATAGCTTTCCTTGACTGCTTAGCAGAGCGCTTGTGTCTGGCAGTTTCTGAGAACTCTTGTAACGATATTGCAGACTTTCCTTCAGCCATTGTAACTCACAGGCAGATGAGATCTGTGTAATATGAGCTGCTACAGTCTCTGCAGGGCGAAGGCTGGAGGAGGGTCTATGCTGCTCCTGGTTGTCAAGGAGACCAGTACAGAGTTGCAACTAGATGAAGTGGACAGCACAGAATGTGATACAAGTCTATGTAAACTGCAGCTTCTCAATAGCTTATAGGTGATCCTTTCTCTGGATTACAGGCTGTGAAATGTTCTTAGTAACAGGTTAAATCTTTCACTGTGCAATTTTCTGAAGTGAAGAGTACAGAGAATGTCTGCAGTCTATGTAAGCTGTTGTGGCTTTACATTAGCCTTATAAACAATCCTATTCTAGGATTACAGCTGTAAACTATTCCTCTTCACAGCTATCCCTTTTTACTAATCTGTCTCTTCCTGATGGCTGTAATCCCAAGCGTTCTAACTATCAGCTTCTTAGATAATTGTATAACTCGTACTTACACCACCAGGCATCCACAGATAGTTTTAACTCCACCGGCAATGCAACTGTAGAAAGACCAGGAGAAACGATGCTGATTTCTTCCAAAATCTTGTATTAGTTTACAATAGACAGTAGGTAAAAAGGGGTAATATGTACAGGGGAGTACACATGTGTCTTGAGTAATGGTTGCTGTAGGCTAAACTGAAGAAGAAGGGAGGAGCAACCTAATACAGAGCTCAACTACAGGAGGGACATGGGGACAATTTTCACACAGTCTAATTCTACCTAGCAACAACAGGGAATTTTGCTGATTGGAGAAAAAACTAAACACAGAGAAATATACATTACAGTTGTTCCCATTCGTGGGACACAACAGGTATTTAGATATGATATACAGATTCAAGCCTAGCCTAAGTCTTAGGTCCAACTTTTTCACATATGAGAAAAACTGACCACTTATTTTGAGTTTATCAAAGTGTGGTCCGAGTGTCATCTGTTTCTCCTTCTGCTCTGACAGTCCATGAAAATCAGACCACAATCAGATGCCAACAAGTGCAGTCCGATATTTTTCACGGACCCATGGACTTGCATTGCTGATTTTGATGTAACACTCAGATCAAAATTGGACATGTCTCCAATATTTTCTGTGGACCATTAGGTCCGAGGAAATCATTGGACACATGAACCACCCCATAGAATGTCATAGGTACAAGTACTATGCGTGGAAAAAAACAGGCAGCACTAGTACGAGAAAATCTGACGTGTGAATGAACCCTTGCAGCACGTACTTTTCCTTTAGATATTGAATGTTAGTGAAAAAGGCAGGGTTGTCCAGTAGCACAGAGTATTTGAGCAAAAATGTCTATTTCCCCCCAGCAATAGATAAACAAAAATGCATCCACTAGATTAGTATTCACACTGCATTAGAAATACCTTTTGCTTGTGACAAATGAAGTTTAACGCATTCTTAACTCTATAGTCAGGGATCACATTGAATAAAATTCAGACTTAAATATTTTTTTTATTAAAAAAACAAAAAACAAACACACAATCAGGTTTATTACGCTGTTTAGGAACGCAGTAAGATTTCATTTCCATTCCACTCGCTTTTCCAGTTGCCTAGCAACTGTTAGTTTCTTTCACTGCCAAAGCTGCACCAAGTTGGTCCACGTCCTGCTTCCATGTGGGTGAGGGAATAGAGGAAAGCATCTCCAGCCCCTCGTGCTCAGGAATAAATATTTCAGTGAGAATAAATGAAACAAGGATCCTTCTCTGTGTGGCCTCACCCAGGGCGACAGAACAGATTGTGCCAGTTTAATAACTAACGCCTGATTTCTCTATGTGCCCACAGGTAGATGTGATGGGTCACACACCTCTGCTGGTGCTGTATTTGCAAATGAAACCGGTAACACAGGATTCATCGGAAGGGGCCACACTACAGGACCTAAACGTCGGCTCATCCAGGTACATACAAGCAGACGGGGATCCCACAGGAGCGCTCATCAATGTGGCAGAACACAAATGAACCTCAGAAAAAAAAATACTCCAGCGAGAGCTCTCCGCAGTATTACTTAACGCCGCTCCTCTTGACAAAGCTGTGCACAGCAATTAAACCCTTTCCTGATAAATCTATGCACGGCAGCACTTACTATTTTTCCCAACCAGCCTCCTTTTACATACACTTCACCTGTCAACATCCTTTCTAGGGATGCTAAACCCCTTCCCTGCCAGAATCCTTCATTTATTCCTTTCTGATTAAACTAAATTCATTACTAAATGACTGATTTTTTTTTTATACAATTTTCTTGGCAAGTATCATGCTGTAAAATAAATCAAAGAACCTTTTCCCTCAAAATCACCAGTTAATATAACCCTCCAAGTCGTCTCTTTCTTTCAAAGTAAAAACATGTGATTCAGCCATGTCTTATTTATACGCTACCAGTGAGGACGGCACTGGCGTTAGCCCAAACCTTGACTCCTGAAACAAAGAGGCACTTCTCTAACAATACTAGCGTATTTATATCATCGCTAATTACAAAGCAGTGTAATGTTCAAACTTAGGTTTTAGATCTGTTCCTAAACTGCTCGTCTGCACCTTGCCACAATCACTTATACGATGGACTTTAATTCATTGCTACCATTCTGAATTTATTAATAAAAGTAGATGTTTTAGCTTTGTAAGATGCACATCAGTTTCTTCGTAATTCCCCAAATTGCTCTGCATTAATAATAGATTAGTGGACAATGCTCGCTCAGGATATCTGGGCGACCTGCAGCACTCTTGTAGCTCCCTGCTTTTCGCTTTCAGAGCATGCTGGAAGTTGTAGTGTCTGAACAAATGGAGGATCACAGGCTGCAGATTAGTGCTTCATGACCTTAGAACTGTATGACATACGGTTTCCATGATAATTCCTGACCCTCCCTCGTCATTAGATATGCCTTTAGATTATTTTTATTTGCTACTACCTCCGTCCCTTTAAGAACCATCATAACCTCATAATCGTAGTCTCATAAATAAACTCTAATGTGGGATTCAGACAGATGAATTCTGCACACAGTCATTAAATGAGCAGAAAATAAGCCATCAAAAACGGTACATTTTGCACATTTGAATGACGTTTCCATCTTATTTGTGCGCCTCAGTGGTAAAATCAGGTGTGAACATTTGCCGGGGTAATGACTTATTAATGGGTATTCTTATTAGCTATGATTTAGATGAATGAGCTAGGCCATGTAATATCCCTGAATGATTTAAATGCATAAAAAAGGAAAATTATTGTTTTATTGCACAGTGACATTTGCGCACAATGACTCAAACACCAATCAGTCATCAGTCTCATAAACAAGGAGCTGCTGGGGAGATAACGTGTCAAGGCTGAAAGGACAGCTGCGCCGAAAAAATGTACCCAAGGGGCCTATACCAAGAGCCCTAAAAAGCCCCCATTTCACCAGTCCATCCATGAGCATGTGTCTGTCATGGATGTGTCAGAGGCTGCAGAACGTTGCACTGCATCTGTCTACAGAAGATCTGGGTTGTTTGCTTTGCAGACGTGTGGCCACCTCCCCCACTGCTAAAAACCACACCTGGACCTGGGTTTTTATAACTCCCTACTTCCTTTTGGGAGTTGCAGATGATATTTCCTATTTGCACTTTTCTGTTGAAGCTTGTTGCTGTAGCAGTCTGCTAGTGTCCTCTTGGAGTTTGGAGGGCATCGGCGTTTCTCTCTGAGTCTACTCAAGCTAAGTGTCCCCCTGGTTTCATTTATCCTTACTGCCTTTAGTGTTAATGAGATTGACTAGACGTCACCCTGTCCTTCCCGCTGCAGGGCTTATTGCCAAGGTCACACAGGGACTAGGTATCCTGCTCAGCGATAGGTGTGGAACCTATATAGGGATGGTAGGACAGACAGGGTGACGTTAGATCAGTCTAGGGGTCTCCACTTCCCCCTTCCCTAGTGTTTGGTTCCCCTTCCTTTATCCCTTTGTTTTGCACTTAGTCTGTCCTACACTGTGTGTGACAGTTCCCCTCTTTCCTCCCATTCCAACTGGGAGAGAAGATGTCATAACCCTTGAAGAGTCCTTTGCTTGTGGAGAAGATGGAGGAGCTGTGTCTTCCTTGCATAGGGGCTTATTCCGCACACGGACCCATTATAGCCAGTGATCCAGTGCAGATGGCCTTTCTTCCACTTGAACTGCATGGAAAAAATGACAGCGTACAGTATACATGTCATGTAAAGGCTGCTCATGCTCCCATCTGCAATGTGTCACATCCAGAATTTCCAAAGACGAGTGGGTCCATTTTTCAGTAAAATAGTCTGAACCTGGCCAGAGAGCTACTGCTATGTTACCAATTGGTAGCATTATTTTACGCTCTTCTATGGAAACATGTAATCAGCTTTCCAACTGGGGGTCCACTGCTGTTCATTTGCATAGGAAAAATTGGGTGGGAACCAGGCCCTCATTCACTGTCCCAATGCTTGCCCCTAAGGTAAGCTGATCAAGCAGAAGACCTTTTAAATTAAAAGCAGGTCCTGGCATTTAGGCCTATGTTTCTGGGCAGTAAAGAAATTCTCTTGCGACGTCTCTTAGCCTGGGCTATGGCTTTCATCTAATAGATTGTTACATGTCTTCCCGCAAATTACTCAATAAGTTTTATGCGTCTTCTTTCTTTGTGCTGGTAAGACGTACCCTTCTAACACTGCAGGGAGTGGTTTATCCTTTTAATTTGTCTGGGATGCAGCCAGGGCTCAGCTGTGCAGTTTGTATTGTATATTGTATCTTTCAGAAGGCAGAATAGTTTTTGTCTCGTCTAAAAAGCAAGAAAATGAGCAGTCTATACAGAGAAAAGAAATTGATTTTGTGATGCCACAAGTGGCCTTGAAATATAATGCTGCCAAAGTATCTAAGGACCATTGACTAGTTTTACTCCAAACCAGTGAACTAAAGAGTGGGTAAAATGAAATGGGAATTATTCATTAAATTCATTAAATTCATTAAATTATGGGAAATATTTGTTGTTTTGTTGAATTTCCCCGAATGTTTCATATAAATTTGGAAAGTATACTAAATTATGTTGTCCACTACTTCCAATTATGAAAAAAATGGATCCAGCAGCAACAAGAAGTGGCAAAGATCCAGTAGGGCAGTATCAGTTTCTTTTTTTTCTTTTATTATTTTAAAACTATCATTGGCATAATTTTTTAGATAATTATTTGTAGTGGACATCCTATGTGAAGATCAATTTCAATCAATAGACTACTACTATGTTGCTGCACCTCATGTACAACATTATAACTGTTCTAATACTGCCTCCTATGTACAAAAATAAGACTGCTCTAATACTACAATACCACCTCCTATGTACAAGAATAGAACTGCAGTAATGCCACCCCCCTAAGTACAAGTATATAACTACAATGTTACAGCCCTTATGTACAAGGCTCTCTGCCCGGCGTGCCCGCCCCTTGCTTGTAGCGCCGCCTCCTAGCGCACAGCGGCGCCTGCGATCGGCGCACCCTATCTTTAGCATAGGGTGCGCAGATCGTGCGCAGGCCGTGCGCTAGTTGCGCTTTGACCTGCGCTGCGCACTTTTGACGGTGCGCCGTGCGCGCCAAAATCAAACTTTAGCATAGGGTGCGCCGATCGCAGGCGCCGCTGTGCGCTAGGAGGCGGCGCTACAAGCAAGGGGTGGGCACGCCGGGCAGAGAGCCGGTTCGGGGGCGGAGCTACCCCCGGCCGTGCGTGCGCTTAAAAAGCGCTAATGTGAAACCACCCTAATACTGCCCCCTATGTACAAGAATATATCTATTATAATACTGCCCCTATGTACAAGAATATAATTACTATAATACTGCTCCTATGTACAAGAATATAACTACTATAACACTGCTCCTATGTACAAGAATATAACTACTATAATACTGCCTCCTACGTACACGAATATAACTACTATAATACTGCCCCTATGTACAAGAATATAATTACTATAATACTGCTCCTATGTACAAGAATATAATTACTATAATACTGCTCCTATGTACAAGAATATAACTACTATAACACTGCTCCTATGTACAAGAATATAACTACTATAATACTGCCTCCTACGTACACGAATATAACTACTATAATACTGCCCCTATGTACAAGAATATAATTACTATAATACTGCTCCTATGTACAAGAACATAACTACTAAAATACTGCTCCTATGTACAAGAATATAACTACTATAATACTGCCTCCTATGTACACGAATATAACTACTATAATACTGCCCTTATGTACAAAAATATAACTACTATAAAACTGCTTTTATGTACAAGAATATAACTACTGTTATACTGCCCCTAACTACTATAATACTGCCCCTATGTACAAGAATATAGCTACTATAATACTGCCCCATGTACAAGAATATAACTACTATAATACTGCCCCTATGTACAAGAATATAATTACTATAATACTGCTCCTATGTACAATAATATAATTACTATAATGCTGCTCCTATGTACAAGAATATAACTACTATAACACTGCTACAAGAATATAACTACTATAATACTGCCTCCTATGTACACGAATATAACTACTATAATACTGCCCTTATGTACAAAAATATAACTACTATAAAACTGCTTTTATGTACAAGAATATAACTACTGTTATACTGCCCCTAACTACTATGATACTGCCCCTATGTACAAGAATATAGCTACTATTATACTGCCCCATGTACAAGAATATAACTACTATAATACTGCCCCATGTACAAGAATATAACTACTATAATACTGCCCCTATGTACAAGAATATAACTACTATAATACTGCCCCTATGTACAAAAATAAAACTACTGTTATATTGCTCCTATGTACAAGAGATTAGCTACTATAATACTGCTCCTATGAACAAGAATATAACTAATTTAATACTGCCCCATGTACAAGAATATAACTACTATAATACTGCCCCTATGTACAAGAATATAAGTACTATACTACTGCTTACATGTACAAGAATATAACTACTATAATACTGCCCCTATGAATAAGAATATAACTACTATAATACTGCTTACATGTACAAGAATATAACTACTATAATACTGTTCATATGTACAAGAATATAACTACTATAATACTGCCCCTATGTACAAGAATATAGCTACTATAAAACTGCCCCATGTATAAGAATATAACTACTATAATACTGTCCCTATGTACAAGAATATAGCTACTATAATACTGCCCCATGTACAAGAATATAACTACTATAATACTGCCCCTATGTACAAGAATATAGCTACTATAATACTGCCCTCAAACTTTTCGGATTTTGGCGCGCACGGCGCACCGTCAAAAGTGCGCAGCGCAGGTCAAAGCGCAACTAGCGCACGGCCTGCGCACGATCTGCGCACCCTATGCTAAAGATAGGGTGCGCCGATCGCAGGCGCCGCTGTGCGCTAGGAGGCGGCGCTACAAGCAAGGGGCGGGCACGCCGGGCAGAGAGCCGGTTCGGGGGCGGAGCTACCCCCGGCCGTGCGTGCGCTTAAAAAGCGCTAATGTGAAACCACCCTAATACTGCCCCCTATGTACAAGAATATATCTATTATAATACTGCCCCTATGTACAAGAATATAATTACTATAATACTGCTCCTATGTACAAGAATATAACTACTATAACACTGCTCCTATGTACAAGAATATAACTACTATAATACTGCCTCCTACGTACACGAATATAACTACTATAATACTGCCCCTATGTACAAGAATATAATTACTATAATACTGCTCCTATGTACAAGAATATAATTACTATAATACTGCTCCTATGTACAAGAATATAACTACTATAACACTGCTCCTATGTACAAGAATATAACTACTATAATACTGCCTCCTACGTACACGAATATAACTACTATAATACTGCCCCTATGTACAAGAATATAATTACTATAATACTGCTCCTATGTACAAGAATATAACTACTAAAATACTGCTCCTATGTACAAGAATATAACTACTATAATACTGCCTCCTATGTACACGAATATAACTACTATAATACTGCCCTTATGTACAAAAATATAACTACTATAAAACTGCTTTTATGTACAAGAATATAACTATTGTTATACTGCCCCTAACTACTATAATACTGCCCCTATGTACAAGAATATAGCTACTATAATACTGCCCCATGTACAAGAATATAACTACTATAATACTGCCCCTATGTACAAGAATATAATTACTATAATACTGCTCCTATGTACAAGAATATAATTACTATAATGCTGCTCCTATGTACAAGAATATAACTACTATAACACTGCTCCTATGTACAAGAATATAACTACTATAATACTGCCTCCTATGTACACGAATATAACTACTATAATACTGCCCTTATGTACAAAAATATAACTACTATAAAACTGCTTTTATGTACAAGAATATAACTACTGTTATACTGCCCCTAACTACTATAATACTGCCCCTATGTACAAGAATATAGCTACTATTATACTGCCCCATGTACAAGAATATAACTACTATAATACTGCCCCTATGTACAAGAATATAACTACTATAATACTGCCCCTATGTACAAAAATAAAACTACTGTTATATTGCTCCTATGTACAAGAGATTAGCTACTATAATACTGCTCCTATGAACAAGAATATAACTAATTTAATACTGCCCCATGTACAAGAATATATTTACTATAATACTGCCCCTATGTACAAGAATATAAGTACTATACTACTGCTTACATGTACAAGAATATAACTACTATAATACTGCCCCTATGAATAAGAATATAACTACTATAATACTGCTTACATGTACAAGAATATAACTACTATAATACTGTTCATATGTACAAGAATATAACTACTATAATACTGCCCCTATGTACAAGAATATAGCTACTATAAAACTGCCCCATGTATAAGAATATAACTACTATAATACTGTCCCTATGTACAAGAATATAGCTACTATAATACTGCCCCATGTACAAGAATATAACTACTATAATACTGCCCCTATGTACAAGAATATAGCTACTATAATACTGCCCCATGTACAAGAATATAACTACTATAATACTGTTCATATGTACAAGAATATAACTACTCTATTATAATACTGCCCGTATACAAGAATATAACTACTATGATACTGCCCCTATGTACAAGAATATAACTACCATAATACTGCCCCTATGTACAAGAATATAACTAATATAATACTGCTCCTATGTACAAGAATATAACTACTATAATACTGCTCCTATGTACAAGAATATAACTAATACTGCCCCTATGTACAAGAATATAACTACTATAATACTGCTCCTATGTACAAGAATATAACTACTATAATACTGCTCCTATGTACAAGAATATAACTACTATAATACTGCTCCCTATGTACAAGAATATAACTACTATAATACTGCCCCTATGTACAAGAATATAACTACTATAATACTGCCCCAATGTACAAGAATATAACTACTATAATACTGCCCCAATGTACAAGAATATACAGTACTATTATAATAATGCCCCTATGTACATGAAACATGAATATAACTACTACATTACTGCTCATATATACAATAATATAACTACTATAATACTGTCCCCCATGTACAAGAATATAACTACTACAATACTTCCCTCTATGTACAAGACTATAACTACTATAATACTGCTAATATGTACAAGAATATAATTACTATAATACTGCTCCATATGTACAAGAATATAACTACTATAATACTGCCCCTATGTACAAGAATATAACTACTATAATACGGTCCCCAATGTACAAGAATATAACTACTATAATACTGCTCCATATGTACAAGAATATAACTACTATAATACTGCTCCATGTGTACAAGAATATAACTACTATAATACTGCCCCTATGTACAAGAATATAACTACTATAATACTGCCCTATGTACAATATAACTACTATAATACTGCTCCATATGTACAAGAATATAACTACTATAATACTGCCCCTATGTACAAGAATATAACTACTATAATACTGCCCCTATGTACAAGAATATAGCTACTATAATACTGCCCCATGTACAAGAATATAACTACTATAATACTGTTCATATGTACAAGAATATAACTACCATATTATAATACTGCCCGTATACAAGAATATAACTACTATAATACTGCCCCTATGTACAAGAATATAACTACTATAATACTGCCCCTATGTACAAGAATATAACTACTATAATACTGCTCCTATGTACAAGAATATAACTACTATAATACTGCTCCCTATGTACAAGAATATAACTACTATAATACTGCCCCATGTACAAGAATATAACTACTATAATACTGCCCCTATGTACAAGAATATAACTACTATAATCCTGCCCCTATGTACAAGAATATAACTACTATAATAATGCTCCCTATGTACAAGAATATAACTACTATAATACTGCTAATATGTACAAGAATATAATTACTATAATACTGCTCCATATGTACAAGAATATAACTACTATAATACTGCTCCCTATGTACAAGAATATAACTACTATAATACTGCCCCTATGTACAAGAATATAACTACTATAATACTGCCCCTATGTACAAGAATATAACTACTATAATACTGCCCCTATGTACAAGAATATAACTACTATAATACTGCTCCCTATGTACAAGAATATAACTACTATAATACTGTCCCCTATGTACAAGAATAAAACTACTATAATACTGCCCCTATGTACAAGACTATAACTACTATAATACTGCCCCCAATGTACAAGAATATAACTACTACAATACTGCCCCCTATGTACAAGAATATAACTACTATAATACTGCCCCCAATGTACAAGAATATACAGTACTATTATAATAATGCCCCTATGTACATGAAACATGAATATAACTACTACATTACTGCTCCTATATACAATACTATAACTACTATAATACTGTCCCCCATGTACAAGAATATAACTACTATAATACTTCCCTCTATGTACAAGACTATAACTACTATAATACTGCTAATATGTACAAGAATATAACTACTATAATACTGCTCCATATGTACAAGAATATAACTACTATGATACTGCCCCTATGTACAAGAATATAACTACTATAATACTGTCCCCAATGTACAAGAATATAACTACTATAATACTGCTCCTATGTACAAGAATATAACTACTATAATACTGCTCCATATGTGCAAGAATATAACTACTATAATACTGCTCCTTGTGTACAAGAATATAACTACTATAATACTGCCCCTATGTACAAGAATATAACTACTATAATACTGCTCCTATGTACAAGAATATAACTACTATAATACTGCCCCTATGTACAGGAAATAACCAGAGAAGCATTTTCTCTTCTTACTTAAATATATCTCACTGTCTCAGTACTACTGGAATGGCAATGGTCCTGCTGTGTGGGCACAGAGGTTAGAGACAGAATGATATCATATTTTGAGCCCCCAATCATACACCCTTGACAATAATGATCTCTAAAATTATAATATGACATGTCGGTCACAGACCTAATATGATTGTAATAAGCATCCAGATGGATAGATCCTTTGATGTCTAAACATCACAATTTGTCTGCCAGTAACAATTATCCATAAACTACCTGTCCTGTTCTGCATTGTATTACAGGAGGCGTAATGACGCACAGATTGTTGTACTTTTTTTTTACTTTCTCTTTATTGGTTAAATCCGTCCCTTACTGCCAGGGTACCGGCCTCTGTGGCAGAGTAAGGGAATGCAGATCAAACTAGAACATAGAAACATGCAGATGACATGCAACAGGTCACCCACCCAGAGCCAGGTTGAAAGATATGAAGGACATGGAGTCTGAAGAGCAGGTCTGCCGGAGACCCTCTGACTGGTGAGCTATGCGGTATTGGGTGTCAGTCTTGGGAACGTTGTCTATGAGTTAGTGGAAATTTGTGAGGTGTTGGTGATTTTGTTCATTTATAAAACTATTAATCAAACTATGATATGTAGGAAACAGTGTCTTGTCTGTGGTCAGTTTACATGCTGCAAGATGAGGAGATGTCTTCTCAAGTTTGGTCCTATGTTTGTTCCCAAGGGGTCGTCAGTTCCTTCGCTCTGACCTCTTCCAATGTCAGGTGAAATTTTGAGCAAATGTCTGTGGTGAAGATGGCCACTTTTTTCGTTTTGATTTGTGTGGAAGGATGGACTGAGTGCGCACTACGGAGGACCCCCAAGCTCTGGATGCCCGGATGAGTGTTCTCCACAGTCAGCAGTTTGCAGCGCTCTGTTGGGATTCCAGTCTACCTTTGCAATACTGTGTTGGGAGGGCGAGGACTGGGGAGAAGGGCAAGCCTCCACTGTGACTTCATGGGATACGCTCATAGAAGATCTCGGGGTGACAGGAAGGCGCCCGGCCGTGCCCTCGGAAGCTCTCAATCGTTGCATGAATGTGGTAACTCGTATGGCTTTCTGTAATGGGCAGAGACCATAGTAAATGTATATTGGTTGCTAGCGTTACTCCTTACTGCTGTAAGGTCCTATGTTACTCACCCTCCATTTGGCTTTAGCAAAGTTCTTTTCAATTTGGGCACAGACTCCTTCTTTAAGATTCCTCTCGGATGCTGCGTTTCCTGAAATCCTATTAACATGGCAATTTTGGAGAAAAAAGGTAAATACAGCTGCATTTATTATGTGTAGATAGTGTGCATAACTTGTATAGATCCTGAGTTACATCCTCCCAACACATCACAAGCCGCTTTCAACACCCTGCTGGTTTCCTGTTGGCTCTCAGGTTGCCCTCTTTCACGTCACACCGCTGGTTCTTTATCTATACAGAACATGCCTTGCGAGTTCACACCAATTATCCCAAAATACACTAAACCAGAACAGAGAACATTATCAGTCATCATGCACGGAACTTGTCAGTCGGCAGCAGAATTTTGAATGCAGCTGGATGGGAAAAGTGTATAAATCATGATGGAGCTCAAGCTAAAGTAAAGCGAAGCGATTCAACATTGTACATATAGATATAAGGGCCACGTTTTAGAGTCTTCATTTTTTTTCTTTAAAGCAAGCAGTTTTTAGTTCATTTAAAGGTTCTGTAGAAAAATTAGAATTTACCTCCCGCCTCCTTGTGAGTGTGGCGAGATCAAGCATACTCCATTCATTCGCAGTGAAAACACCGGAGATAGCCAAGCGCTGTGCTCAGATATCTGCGGCACCAGAGGAGAAGCTGAGCACCTGCAAGGTGCGGGTTAAAACATGGCTGCCTCCAGAAACAATGCCACACATGTACACACATTTATTTAAGTGAATGTGGTTTAACTGCAATACCACACACAACCTGTTCACACGAGTGGCACTGTTTTAAGCTGAAATAACCATATTTTTCTACTACAGATTATTTCCTTGAAGTTGGCTAAAATGTGCAGAAGCCATCCTTGGCTTGGCCAGCTCCAGTGAACCTTCTCACAGGCCGGATCATGCACGCTATGGCTGAACCTCTACTGCCTATTTTCCTATTTTGATGCATTGTTTCTTTTTTTTTTTATTTATTGTGGAGGGCCTGAACTCTTACCAGATGTGTCCTAACGCCTCTTGCGCCGTGATTCTTTGCTCCTGGTCCAGCTCCATCAGACGGGACACAAGATCTTTTGCTATAGGAAGGAAGTGTGTGGTGAGTCATTGGTTCTTTTCAGAAACCACTAATTCTAATATTTCGTATACTAATACCACTGATAGCGGCATAACTATATTATATACAGTATACTGGTCACTACCATATTCACATGTTACCCTAATGCCACGGATGTGCATCACCAATGCCACTTAAAGGGGCAGTGTAAAGTTCGTTCTTCAGGAGCACACCGCCCCTCTACCTCCAAGACTCCAGCTTGTCAGGGTGCGGTGCGCTACTAGAGAGTGACAGAGCTTGGTCGCACAGCTGGCCTCAAGTGTGCGCGCTCCCATACTGCGAGCAGAAGGAGCACGGGATCTCAAGTTAGCTGCATCCAGTGATCCTGCAAGCTGTATATCAAAGAGATTGCAAGCGCACATTCCTTGCCTAGGAGACCGGCCACCTCTGATAGTCTTCAGAATGAAAAATCCCTTCATCTTTTAGAACAGGGAGGATTTCTAATAAGTGTTAAACTGGAAAGTTGCTTAATTTTGCAAGCACTTTGAGAAAATCTCTCTTTCTCGCAGCCTTTGCATACTTAGTGACACTGAATGTGGCATGTGTGTGTCACTTTGAGGAGCATTGCTGAGTGTTGAGAATCAAAGACAAAACCAATACAGCCTCCCGGCATCACTCTGAGGATTTAGCATGTACCTGATGCAGAGATCACGTCCCAATATGGAGAATCAAACTCATATTCACAGGCCAGAATTTTGCGGAAAATCTTCCTGTTGTGATTCTCACTGTTTTCTTCCTCATTTTCATCATAGAAAGGAGGATTCCCTGAAAGACTGCAGAACCGAGAGATGATAAAGGGACAAGCTATGAAATAAGGAACTATTAATTATTGATTGGTACTTACAGGATGTACATGACAACCCCAACGGCCCAACAGTCTACAGGACGGCCATATCTGTGCCGGGACACCACCTCAGGGGCTGGCAAGACAAAGGTGACATCCTGCTATTAGAACAGATATATATACAGGGTGAGCCATTAATATGGATACACCTAAATAAAATGGGAATGGTTGGTGATATCAACTTCCTGTTTGTGGCACATTAGTATATGGGAGGGGAAAAAACTTTTCAAGATGGTTGCTGACCATGGCGGCCATTTTGAAGTCGGCCATTTTGGATCCAACCTAATTTTTTTTAATGGCAAGAGGGTCATGTGACACACAAACTTATTGAGAATTTCACAAGAAAAACAATGGTGTGCTTGGTTTTAACGTAACTTTATTCTTTCATGAGTTATTTAGAAGTTTCTCTTTGGTTACAGCCATTGACATGTCGCAGAGGTTAACACGTGAGGAGCGGATAGAAATTGTGTTGATGTCTGGTGAATGCAGTACCCGGGTCATTGCAGCAGATTTCAATGCAAGACACCCTACGCAAGAAAACTGTCAAAATTCCCATTTTATTTAGGTGTATCCATATAAATGGCCCACCCTGTATATTAAAGATGTCTGAGATCATAGATGCAGACAAAAACACAATGTTCATCCTGAGCCTCCTGGTTCATTAATAGTTGATAATTTAAATGCCACTCAAGGTCTATGGAAAGTTGGGTGATAACCTCTAAGAGAGAATTTTTTTCTTAAATACCATTATAACCCCCTTTGACATTATAACATCTTCTGCCAGATTCTTGTTCCTTACCTAAATACTCTGGAGTTCCACACGGTTCTGTAATTTCTCCGCTCTCGAAACATGACAGGTAGAAATCTCGCAGGACGACCTTGGAGTGATTATTGTGATTGTAATACATTAAATTCTCCAGCTGGGGGAAACAGATACACATATTAGGGTCCGCCAGCTCCATGCGCCCCTCCCTTCTGTACTTTTTAACCTCTTTACCCAGGAGACTTAAGCTGCATTTATCTCCGTGATGCTTTTTTCTAGAACAGTCAAGACATAAGTACAATGAAATCATTAAAAAAAAAAGTACTTCTTATGCTGAATTATGTTCTCCTTATAAATATGCTCCAATTCTACCATCACATTATGAGATCGAACCATGAGCTGCTGCTGAGAAAAAAAACAAAATAAAGTTGTTTTACCACTAAATATATTTATCACAGGATAGGTGATAGATGTTTAACCCCTTTGCTCCCAAGAACAGAACGTCCTCTGTGCACGCACGACCACTGCTCTATTCACTTCGTGGAGGTAAGAACAATGGTCGTACATACGACCACTGTGTTTAGACAAGGACTCATACATTTATCATCTATCCTCTGGGTAGGGGATACATGCATTTAGCTGGAAAACACCTTTATTAGTAGAGTTTACACTTCAAGCAACCAATCTCCATCTTTAGTATCCCTCTTCAACAATTGCTAGACACAAGTGGTCCGGCAGAGCGCCGCTGTGTGCGCTAAGACTCATGCACATATTAGTGCCATCTATCGACCCTTGCCCGTGGCATGCAGAGATAGTAGTTGCACTTACAGCAGTATAATGATCACACATAGGATCCGCGGACCTGTTGCACAATCCACCAATATAAGGTCTCATACAGCGCTCGATCAATTAACTCGCAGAGCATTGTTTAACTGTCTCTTTGCCAGGTCTTGGCTCATCATTAACTTAGCTCAGCTTCCCCTCATTAATTAAAATGAAGGACCGCTAAACCCAACACCAAGAAAAAAAAAATCATGAATGTAATCAATATACATTATCACAGATACCAGAGTAAAATTATTTAACCCTATTGAATGCTGCCGGAATTAGCAGTTCCCCCATTTGACCCATACTGAATTGAGGTTGCCGATGTTTGTATATGTCTATCACGGCAAAGTGTTGACTGACATTATACCTTCAGGTTTCGATGGATGATGTGGAGGTTGTGCAGATAGGCTACGGCCTCCAGAACCTGGCGGATCACATTACTGGCATCTTTCTCAGAATAATAGCCTTGCTCCAGGATCCAGTCAAATACATCTCCTCCTGTGGCCCTGTGAGATAACGTGCGTTACCATAAGACGCCGAGAAGAAGATCTGTCCACTCCAATCACCGCAAAAAAATGTGAAGTGTAATGCTGCCTGTCATAATACACTCCGTGATACACACTTAGGGATTGTCACAGCCAAAAATGCTTCCCAGCTAATTTCTCTACAGAATTTACAGTAAAATATATAGATATAGTTATTAGAAGGAAAATATAAAAAAAAGGAAGGAAAAAAAAAGCTACATATGCCACCTCTAGAAAGGAGTAAGGGATGAGGGATAAGGGTAAAAATACCTCACATAAGTGTGCAAATATCACCTCTATATAATAACTTGTGCAAATGATCAGCTTGGCTGGTCTCTTCCTCAGACCAGTTGGGAGTTAATGCATTCCTCTCCAGTTACTGGATGTGTGGCCCCATACTCTCCAGTCATTGCATGTGCGGCCCTGTCCGCTGCAGTCAATATATGCGCATTGCGCAGTCCTTTCCCCCTACATTTATTATGCACATCCCATGCAGTCGCTAGGCAAGCGGCCCGTCCCCTGCGGTTCGCAACAGACGTGGTTCATCACCTACAGTTACTACGCATGCGGCCCAACCAATGTGGTCACCATGAACCTCCCCTGTCACTTCTGGTCATTACACATGCTGCCTGCCTCCTGCATTTCATACTCAAGTAGTCCGTCCCCTGTAGTTTGTACACACGTGATCTGCCCCTGCAGTTCGTAAGCACATGGTTAAAGTTTGTAAGCACGTGGCCCATCCTCTGCGGTTCGTATGCACGTGACCCATCCCTGCAGTTCATATGCATGTGGCCTGTCCCCTGCAGTTTGTACGGATGGACACCGTACCCTGCAGTTTGTGCGCTAGAGGTACATTCTTTTATGACTGCCAAAGCACATTCACATGGGTAACGTACAAACCAGAAAGACAAATATCTGAACCTGACAGTTCCCTGTTCAGAATAGGAAAAGCCCATCTCTGACCCTGGTATGTCCCTGCCTGACCATGGAGTTTCGACCCCACTCTATAGTGGCAATCCCTGAATATTCTTAGCAGCTCTTAGGATCTCTAGAGTAGCAGTTCTATAAAAGAAAAAAAGAGTAATCACACATAAAGCAACTGCAACCAACACAAACAACAGCACAGTGAATGAATCCAACAAAGTCTATCACCAGCAGGAAACACTAGTAGGGAAGGTATCTAAAGCCTGGAGTGAGGCTTTAGACCTGGCGCAAATCCTGCACTTACGGACATACTCATCCACATCTTTTCGAGCACTCTTCCAGTAAAAGGATCTGGAAACCGCACTCCAGGTGGCAGAGGAACCAGGATGTCCAGCCAACACCAAGTCATGTAATTCATTAAGAAGATAGGTGAGAAGCGAGGACAGCACAAAAAATTTTCTGGGTGGCAAGCCATCTGGTAACCCATCCTGAGCCTCCATAATGCGCTGTCTGAGATCGATACCCAAAGCGCCCAACACCACCTATTCACTAAGAATTCTGATGGGATTTTTGTCCCTCAACACTGGAGCAAAGCTCAGTAAAAAGGCATCCACCTTAACATTCTTAGCACCAGAGAGATATGTCACAGATAAATCAAACTGAGTGAAAAAAGAGAAGTAACATGACTATGAAGTAACCTTAGAAGTAACATCACTTTGAAGTAACCTTAGAAGTAACATGACTTTGGGTAGGAGGAGAATTATAAATTGCGGATACTTGAATAGGATGGCCGGTGACAAAATCACTGTCAATGTGATCTGCCAAAGGCAGAACCTAAGTCAACAAATGCCGAGATACTTATTAATTATACCTCCAGATTTGGTAACCAAAGATATTTGTAGAAGACAACCAGTAGTATACATGAAAGATAACTTCAAACTGTTAGGAATGGATCAGTGTCGTTACATCTTAATTTTTTCTTTTATATCTTCTTTACCTTTAAGAAATTTATTATTGTATTTGAAACACTGATTCATTACATGACCCATTCGACCGCCATATAAACAGAAGGTGTTTCATGTACAATTCCCTCCTTGAACTCTCTGCAGGCCCCATTTTGCATGGGTTCACCTGCCTCAATAGAATGAGAGGGAGAAAACACAGAACCAGTCTCAAATGTGTCCTTATCCCTAAGACATTGGTCCGGGTGCACTGTCAGAGACATGGCCTCAGACCAGAACAACAAAAAGGAACTATACACCATCAAATAACATATTCTACTAGAGAGACCCTGGCAGAACTGACTGCGGAGAACCTGGTCATTCCAGGAGGTCTCCACTGCCCAGCATCTAAACTGAGAGCAGTAATCCTCCACTTTACGATTTCCCTGAACCAAACTACGGATCATTGAGTCGACAACCGCAATCTTATGTGGGTCGTCACAAATGAGCCCCAGAGCAGAGAAAAAAAAGAGTCAACAGAGGAAAATGCTGGAGAATCCTCAGGCAAAGAAAGTGCCAAGCCTGAGGATCTCCACGGAGTAACGACAAAACAATACCCAAGTGTTGACTCTCTTTCCTGGATGAGGTTGGCCGGAGACGAAAATACAATTTACATGAAGCAAAAAAGATGCAAAACTTAATTCAGTCCCTGTGGAAACAGTCTGGTAAATTTACCTTAGGCTCACATGACTGATTAGGGTGGAGTAGAACCTATGGAAAATGCAAGCTGTTGTTGCTGCTTGATGTCTGCCACTTCCAAAGACAAAGTTTGCAATTGCACGATCAGGGTGTCCACGATGACTTCGTGGCACACCACAAATGGAGTGGGCTGGTGATAATGTTATGACTGCTACAGTACATTCATATGGGTAGCATACAAATCAGGAAGACAAACACCTGAAACTGCAGTTCATACACACGTGGCCCGACCCCTGTAGTTCGGTCATACGTGGCCTGTGTCCCCTGAAGTTCGCACACACGTGGCCCATCTCCCTGAAGTTTGTACACATGTGGCCCATCCCCTGCAGTTTGCACACACGTGGCCCGTCCCCTGCAGTTTGTACGCACGTGGCCCGTCCCCTGCAGTTTGTTCGCACGTGGCCCGTCCCCTGCAGCTTGTATGCATGTGGCCCATCCCCTGCAGTTCGTACACTTGACTCGTCCCCTGCAGTTCGTACACTTGTCCCGTCTCCTGCAGTTTGTATACACGTGGCTCGTCCCCTGCAGTTCGTACACTTGTCTCATCCCCTGCAGTTCGTATGCATGTGGCCCGTCCCCTGCATTTCGTATGCATGTGGCCCGTCCACTGCATTTCGTATGCATGTGGCCCATCCCCTGCAGTTTCTTACGCATGTGTCTCATCCCCTGCAGTTTGTACACACATGGCTCGTCCCCTGTAGTACATACGCAAATGGCTTGTCCCCTGGAGTTCGTTTGCACATGGCTTGTCCCCTGCAGTTCGTATGCACATGGCCCATCCCCTGCAGTTTCTTACGCACATGACCCATCCCCTGCAGTTTGAATGCACATGGCCTGTCCCCTGCAGTTTGTACACACGTGGCCCGTCCCCTGAAGTTTGTACACATGTGGCGCCCCTGGGGCTCAGTCGCCACAGAGGTGCTGCACCTCCTCCTGAGGTGTGGTGCCCCACCATCCAGGTAAGGTGGAAACTCCTGACCACGCTTCAACACCTGCACCCCACACCACAAAGTAGTGTAGCAAAGCACCTTCGGCGGCTCCCTGCTTGGAGTATAGTACAGCACCCATTGGTGGCTCCCTGCTTGGAACACGAAATGTGCTGGGAGGTGGGTGGAGTTAGATTACATTACAAGGAGCGGGAAGAGTTTAGGATGACAGTTCAGTTGGTTAGAGAGTTGGAGAGAAGAAGATCCCTAGAGAGAGGGATAGATGGATGCAAGTGCTGCAGCAGATCCCAGTGATCTGGGTCTGCTGGCACGGGAAAGGGAGAGAGAGCAACATAGACTGAAAGCTTGACTCTCCATAGAAAGAAAGGATTAGTAGGGAACGTGAGGAGTAAAAGAGAACAGAGGATGTGGGTGATAAGAGAACCCTTCCAAGAAGTTCTAAGCGCAAGGCCGGGGCCCGGTCCCCGAGGTTGTATGGATACTAATGGTCCTGCAGCAGACACCGGAGGAATAGCGGTAGTGACCACTTTATTCCCACACAAGACTTGGGGGCACAACAGTAACTGGATAGTGAGCCGGGACATAGTAGCAAGGAGTCCCCGAAGCAGGCTACAGCTGTCTGCCGTACAAGTAGAGTTCATAGGAACATCAGACAGGAGGAACTCCAGTGTAATTCAGTACTAGGAGTACTTCATCTAAAGGCGCTATAAGAGGAGACGTTCAGAAAGGCACAAGTTGGCAGAGTGTTGGAAAGGAGTATTCCATCTGGCCTGGGGGTTGACTGAGTCCCAGACCCGGAGGACACGGCACGGAAGCGGGCACCTGTTTGTACAACAGACTGTGAGTAAAGCTTTGGAACTACATGCCCTGGTGTCCTCTACTCATTCCAGCGTCAACCTGCCCGGCACTGCTACATCCCCTGCGCCTAACACTACACCACCTAAGTGTCACCATATCTACTCTGCCCTGGGACAACAGCCTTGCCTGTGGAGGGCTATACCATCACTGCTGCACCACCCCATCTGTCCCAGAGGATCTGTCTGCAGCGTCGGCCTAACATCTACATTGCCGAACACCACAAGTGGCGTCACGACTTATTCATTCACACTGAACATTTACAATGGGCGCCCAGGGCCACGGGCCGGGACACAGCTACCGTGACAACTTCCATTGAGATCCACCGGACGCGGTACCGAGTATCCCACAGCCCTGGGTGTGAGGGCGTCCCAACTTGGAGTCACAAACAGGATGACGAGACCCAATGCCATCGGGTTCTGTGTGCCTACGATTTATTGAACTTTAAAGTTTGTGGAGATGTGCCGAAGACCCTATTTGATAGACTGTAAAATGTACGCTAAAAATGGCCGCTGGCGCGGTGAAGAAGGGCGTGACAACATGGGTGGTCCTAAGGAAAGACCGCGAACTGTTCTGGGCCTCCCCTGTCTAAACTTCTATGCAACTGCAACATGGCCCACCCTCCGAGGGGTTCGTGTACTGGCTTGGTATGGAGGAGTAGGAAAAAGACACCGCCCTCAGAAGGAGGGGCAAAGGTCAGTGGCGGGAAAAGAGCCCAGACAGGAAGAAGAACGCGAGAACGCCATCTTGGAAGGAGAAGGGGGAGGCCTTTAGAGCACGCGGAGGTCGATCCGGATCTCCCCGGCGCCATGGCTGAAGGCTCTAACCACGTCTCCGGGATGAACCGCCAACAGCTGGAGGACGAAATAACCCAGCTGACGTGCCGTCTGCGGCAGGAGGCTTTACGCAGGGTGAGCAGGCTGCACGCCCAGGAGGGGCCTACGCCACCGGCACCTCTGGACCCGGTACCTTTCCAGTCGGTACCTGCTGTTACAACTGTCACCCCGGTACCTTCACCAATGGTATCTGTCACCGCCGAACCGGACTGTCCTCAGGCAGCGCAAGTATACAACTCCACGCTGTCCATACGGCTGGTCGCGGCCTGTCCGGAAGAGACACCGGAGACCCCGGGAGCTGAGGCCGTGCTCCCGCCTGGACCTGACGTGTCTGCGCAGAGCCCACCGGAGACCCCCGCGAACCGGGCCGCCATGATCATCGCCGCTGACACCGGGGACCCCATCGTGCCTGTACCGGACCTGAGACAACGCCGCCGGGAGGCACCAGGTATAGATCCGGGCCCTCCTAACGGGTTACCCCCTGAATTTACATTGTTGGAGGCTGGCTTGCGGGAGCTTGAAATGGGGATGTTGGATGAGCCATCCGGGGGCAGCAGGCTCTCGTAAATGGGGAGGTGGAAGAGGTCCCTACTGAGAAGGGTCCGGCTGGAGCAGGCGCGCACAATCCGACACCTTCGGGGCTGGGAGGAATCCAGGCTGCTTGGGGATATTGAAATCCCTTGGACACAAAGCCCCGTGTGGCTGCCTACCAAAGCCAACAGGCCGCAGCGTCCCAAGATGTCAGGTCCCGCCTCAGAGCAACAGTGTTGTGAGTTCATTTTCCCCTCCGTCACTGAGGCCTGGTGAACTCCCTATTCTAGTGAAGGAAGGTAGTGAGCCTAATTATCAGGCACCTGGGACTAATGAAGACGATTGGCTGAGTGGAGTCTCTGACTGGATTTAAGGCAGCCTACGCCCTTTCTGCCCTGCGGGTGATTTCTCTGTGGACTCTTGGACACCAGTCTGATTCCGGCTCTCCTAAAGCTAAGTTTTCTGTTTTGCCTTTTTGCATTTAAGATTTGTTTTTGTTTCTCTTGCTTTTTGGATTCTGCCACTCCCTGCTGGAGTGTGCAGTGTTCCTTGAGCTCTGTCTTCTGAAAGTACCTGAGTGCTGATTTAGTTTTTGAAGCTTAGTTGCTTCAGGGCCATTTTTATATCAGCTTGTTGGCTTGTGTTTCTGATAGGGTTTTGGCAGATTGCAGACAGCAGCCTTCCTATCCGTTCCTATCTAGGTAGTTTTTGTCCCCGTCTTTGCTCAGCCTGTCTTTCTGTCTGTGTAAGTGTTTTTCATCTTGCTTCACCGTCATTATATGTGGGGGGCTGCCTATTGCTTTGGGGTCTGCTCTGGGGCAGTTAGATTTCCCCTTTCCTTCTTTAGGCCTATGTATCTCTCCGGCTGTGATCGAGGGGTCTAGGTCATCGTAGGAACCCACCACGGCTACTGCTAGTTGTGTTGATAGGTTCAGGGGTCTGCAATCTGATAGTTGCCAACTTCTCTGGTTTTCTGGACTTAGCTAGCATTTCTGTTTTTTGCCTCCTATGGTGACTCAATCATAACACAACAGTATCGCCCGCACTGGAGGAACAGTATCCATTAGTACCAGCTGCTCCTTCTGTTGCACTCCCAGTGGCGGAGGCCTCATTATCCACCGTTGTTGTCATCACCCCGGCTGTATCTCAAGCAGCAGTCATGCCGGATGAGAGTCAGCAATTCCTCAACCCAGCAGGGTACCCAGAGCATCTCCCTGGAAGCAGCAGTCCAAGTCAACATCTTCCAGTACCCCAGGAGGGGACAACTAGCCAGAACCTGCAAAATGATTAACTTTGTTGCCCAGGAAGGTATTTGCAGCGGTGTGCTTTTTTTCTAATTTTGTTCATCATGTTTTTCTTTTCGCACTTTTGTTGCCCAGTTTGATTGGCAGCGTTTCTTCATTTGGAACTGTGGAGATCATGGATGCTGAATGATCCGGAACTGTGTTTGTAAATAGTTGCACCTCTTTAGGTGCCCTCTCTTGGTTTTACATAGACACTTTGTGAAGATAAGGTCTACCTCATCTGGAGCATGACTCCAATCAAAGGACACTGCAAGAGATCCCGGCTGGGAACGGTGTCCAGCACTTACAAGAATTATTTAAAGTTTTAATGTGAAGTATTTGATAATGTGTCTTATGATAGCTTTTATATAAGATGTAGGAATGTTTTAATAAAGAGATGAGAGATTTGAATAAAGAATGGAGATTTGGAAAATGTAGGTGGTGAACCAGGTATCAACGGTTATCACTTTAAGCTAATGACAGAAAAGTAGAAATTGTGAAAAAGGAAAGATGATGAAGAATGAAACTTGCACTTTTGAATTAAGACTTTAGATAGTTAATTAAGAATTCTTTGCAACGTTCAAGAATGAGTGCCTCTCACATTGAGAAGATTAGATAAGACCTGTTTACTAAGCATTGCCAAAAATTTTGTATGTTCCCGTGTTTGTCAACTTTGTTTGCCTTGCAGCCCGCGGACGTGCTGTGTTTAACGGGGGGGTATGTGGTGCCCCTGGGGCTCAGACACCACAGAGGTGCTGCACCTCCTCCTTAGGTGTGGTGCCCCACCATCCAGGTAAGGTGGAAACTCCTGACCACGCTTCAACACCTGCACCCCACACCACAAAGTAGTGTAGCAAAGCACCTTCGGCGGGGCTCCCTGCTTGGAGTATAGCAAAGCACCCATTGGTGGCTCCCTGCTTAGAACACGAAACGTGCTGGGAGGTGGATGGAGTTAGATTACATTACAAGGAGCTGGAAGAGTTTAGGATGACAGTTCAGTTGGTTAGAGAGTTGGAGAGAAGAAGATCCCTAGAGAGAGGGATAGATGGATGGAAGTGCTGCAGCAGATCCCAGTGATCTGGGTCTGCTGGCATGGGAAAGGGAGAGAGAGCCACATAGACTGAAAGCTTGACTCTCCATAGAAAGAAAGGATTAGTACGGAACGTGAGGAGTAAAACACCTACATTGCCGAACACCACAGGTGGCGTCACGACTTATTCATTCACACTGAACATTTACAATGGGCGCCCAGGGCCACGGGCCAGGACACAGCTACTGTGACAACTTCCATTGAGATCCACCGGACCCGGTACCGAGTATTCCACAGCCCTGGGAGTGAGGGCGTCCCACACACGTGGCCCGTCCCCTGCAGCTTGTATGCACGTGGCCCATTCCCTGCAGTTCATACACTTGACTCGTCCCCTGAAGTTCGTACACTTGGCCCATCTCCTGCAGTTCGTATGCTTGTGGCTCGTCCCCTGCAGTTCGTACATTTGGCCTGTCTCCTGAAGTTCGTACGCATGGGGCCCGTCCCCTGCAGTTCATATGTATGTGGCCCATTCCCTGCAGTTTCTTACGCACGTGGCTTATCCCCTGCAGTTTGTACGCACATGGCTCGTCCCCTGTAGTTCGTACGCCCATGGCTTGTCCCCTGCAGTTCGTATGCACATGGCTTGTCCCCTGCAGTTCGTATGCACATGGCTTGTCCCCTGCAGTTCGTATGCACATGGCTTGTCCCCTGCAGTTCGTATACACATGGCCCATCCCCTGCAGTTTCTTATGCACATGGCCCATCCCCTGCAGTTTCTTACGCACGTGGCCTGTCCTCTGCAGTGTGTATGCAAGTAGCGCATCCCCTGCAGTTCTAATGCACGTAGCCCATCCCCTGCAGTACGTATGTACATTGCCCATCCCCCGCAGTCAATATATACACCTCCCCTCGGGTCACTGCACTGTGTAGAGCCTCTATAAAGCAAACATGAAACTTACAATTCTTGAATAATGTAAAATTCTTTCTTGGTTTCAAAAGTATCGATCAACTGCAGGATGTTTGGATGATTCACCCTAAGGAGAGGAAGAGAAGATAAGACATGAAACAGGGCAGCAGAAGGTGGTGCATACAATGTTGGCTATCTCTAGGCTTCCCATCGTCGTCTCTTCCAGATACATCATTATCATTGGTCCCTGACTTGTGGCTCTCCTGCTTTCTAGAAACGACAACCCCTGGGGCAGTCTAGGCAGTTGTACTTTTACATCTGATGAACAGGCATCATTTGGAGACAACCACCATATACATTAAACTCTGCATTAGAAAGATTAGATCACTGAAGGATTTACAGGAGCAGCTGTTATGGGGGATAAATCTCTCATTACTGGATAAAGAATGAGACCTGCTGCCCCTTAAAGATATTGAAAATATATATAAAAATATACAGGGACATAGAGGTTATACAGTTTTATCCTAAAGCGAAAAGAAAACTCTTTTTGTAACATTTTACTCACTGAATCTACAAGAAATGTTTAATACCTTCGTCCCAATTCATCTGCTGGGCTCCATTAACAACTAAACTTCACTTCTAAATGATACCCTCCCCTATGTAATATCTGCTGAAATGGGAAACATGAATACCCGGCCCTTCTATGAATCCTATCTGCATATGACAGATGATGGAGATTATACTTGCAAACATCTGCCAGATGTTCTCCTTTATGTAACGGGTCAACCATTTATTTAAAATGTCCATCATGTAATACTTTACATCCGCTACAGCAAGGAAAATAAAGGCCCGCCAACGGCAGCTGGTCTTCCGGGATGATGATCAGTTACTTTAAATACTTTGTCTATTTTAGTCCCATCATCTAATTTTAGTTACGTGATTTTTTTTTTCTCCGTTCGCACTCAAAGCTAAAATCAGCGTTCTTTTTTAAAAGGGAACCTGTTGCTACACTAACTATAGAAAACATAGGCCTTGAGTCACCAAAATTAGATTTTTTTACATTAGTCTTTAAGCGTGTACTGAAATAAGAATCTTCAAATTTATTAAGATGGGTGCACATCTTTCAGAGGCCGTGCCTCACCTCACCTCAAGAAACGTGTCCAAGTGAGGCCATTTCTACTGTAGCTTGCACCTCCTTGGTGGCATAAAACGTTTAAAAAAATGATCGGACCTGCTGGAAAAAAATCATGGAAGACACAATGGCCCCCGATTCATCATGTGCAGATTTTTTTAAGCCACTTTTCATTCATGCCTTATGATATTCGTTGCTGGTTTTTTTTTGCAAAGGTCTTTAAAATCAAACGCAAGGTTCATGAATTTTACAAAATTAAATTTTTTTTTTTATCTTTAACCTTTTTCGGGGGACTTTTTAGCACAAAAAAGAACTTAACGTTTAATCAAAAGAAATGGAATATATAAAATTACTAAAGGGGTGGTGACTGGTGTACATTTGCGAGAAATTTCAAACAGTTGCAAGTTTCAAAACTTCTTGAAACCCCGAACCTCGCTCACAGTGGCGAACTGAAAAAAAAAATTACGAACACAGGAGAAAAAATATAAAATAGGCTTCAAAAAAAGGGCAAAACAGACCTTATAAGAATGCAAAACGTCATTACACAGTAGTGATTCTGCCAGCCGTTACAAAATATGTCTCATTCTCTGCTGTCATCGCTCCTGAACTGATGCTCTGGGACCCCTGCCGGTCTCTGCTTACATTACAGCATCAGTGACCTGTTGTACCCACACATAATAATGTCATCGCTCCTGAACTGATGCCCCAGGGGCCCCTGCCGGTCTCTGCTTACATTACAGCATCAGTGACCTGTTGTACCCACACATAATAATGTCATCGCTCCTGAACTGATGCCCCAGGGGCCCCTGCCGGTCTCTGCTTACACTACTGCATCAGTGACCTGTTGTACCCACATATAATAATGTCATCGCTCCTGAACTGATGCTCTGGGGCCCCTGCCGGTCTCTGCTTACACTACTGCATCAGTGACCTGTTGTACCCACACATAATAATGTCATCGCTCCTGAACTGATGCCCCAGGGGCCCCTGCCGGTCTCTGCTTACACTACTGCATCAGTGACCTGTTGTACCCACATATAATAATGTCATCGCTCCTGAACTGATGCTCTGGGGCCCCTGCCGGTCTCTGCTTACACTACTGCATCAGTGACCTGTTGTATCCACACATAATATTGTCATCGCTCCTGAACTGATGCTCTGGGGCCCCTGCCGGTCTCTGATTACACTACTGCATCAGTGACCTGTTGTACCCACACATAATAATGTCATCGCTCCTGAACTGATGCTCTGGGGCCCCTGCCGGTCTCTGCTTACACTACTGCATCAGTGACCTGTTGTACCCACACATAATAATGTCATCGCTCCTGAACTAATGCCCCAGGGACCCCTGCCGGTCTCTGCTTACATTACAGCATCAGTGACCTGTTGTACCCACACATAATAATGTCATCGCTCCTGAACTGATGCCCCAGGGGCCCCTGCCGGTCTCTGCTTACACTACTGCATCAGTGACCTGTTGTACCCACACATAATAATGTCATCGCACCTGAACTGATGCCCCAGGGGCCCCTGCCGGTCTCTGCTTACATTACAGCATCAGTGACCTGTTGTACCCACACATAATAATGTCATCGCTCCTGAACTGATGCTCTGGGGCCCCTGCCGGTCTCTGCTTATACTACTGCATCAGTGACCTGTTGTACCCACACAAAATAATGTCATCGCTCCTGAACTGATGCTCTGGGACCCCTGCCAGTCTCTGCTTACATTACAGCATCAGTGACCTGTTGTACCCACACATAATAATGTAATCGCTCCTGAACTGATGCCCCAGGGGCCCCTGCCGGTCTCTGCTTACACTACTGCATCAGTGACCTGTTGTACCCACATATAATAATGTCATCGCTCCTGAACTGATGCTCTGGGGCCCCTGCCGGTCTCTGCTTACACTACTGCATCAGTGACCTGTTGTATCCACACATAATATTGTCATCGCTCCTGAACTGATGCTCTGGGGCCCCTGCCGGTCTCTGATTACACTACTGCATCAGTGACCTGTTGTACCCACACATAATAATGTCATCGCTCCTGAACTGATGCTCTGGGGCCCCTGCCGGTCTCTGCTTACACTACTGCATCAGTGACCTGTTGTACCCACACATAATAATGTCATCGCTCCTGAACTAATGCCCCAGGGACCCCTGCCGGTCTCTGCTTACATTACAGCATCAGTGACCTGTTGTACCCACACATAATAATGTCATCGCTCCTGAACTGATGCCCCAGGGGCCCCTGCCGGTCTCTGCTTACACTACTGCATCAGTGACCTGTTGTACCCACACATAATAATGTCATCGCACCTGAACTGATGCCCCAGGGGCCCCTGCCGGTCTCTGCTTACATTACAGCATCAGTGACCTGTTGTACCCACACATAATAATGTCATCGCTCCTGAACTGATGCTCTGGGGCCCCTGCCGGTCTCTGCTTATACTACTGCATCAGTGACCTGTTGTACCCACACAAAATAATGTCATCGCTCCTGAACTGATGCTCTGGGACCCCTGCCAGTCTCTGCTTACATTACAGCATCAGTGACCTGTTGTACCCACACATAATAATGTAATCGCTCCTGAACTGATGCCCCAGGGGCCCCTGCCGGTCTCTGCTTACACTACTGCATCAGTGACCTGTTGTACCCACATATAATAATGTCATCGCTCCTGAACTGATGCTCTGGGGCCCCTGCCGGTCTCTGCTTACACTACTGCATCAGTGACCTGTTGTATCCACACATAATATTGTCATCGCTCCTGAACTGATGCTCTGGGGCCCCTGCCGGTCTCTGATTACACTACTGCATCAGTGACCTGTTGTACCCACACATAATAATGTCATCGCTACTGTGCTGTTGCTCTGGGGCTCCTGCCGGTCTCTGCTTACACTACTGCATCAGTGACCTGTTGAACCCACACATAATAATGTCATCGCTCCTGAACTGATGCCCCAGGGACCCCTGCTGGTCTCTGCTTACATTACAGCATCAGTGACCTGTTGTACCCACACATAATAATGTCTTCACTCCTGAACTGATGCCCCAGGGGCCCCTGCCGGTCTCTGCTTACACTACTGCATCAGTGACCTGTTGTACCCACACCTAAAAATGTCATCGCTCCTGAACTGATGCTCTGGGGCCCCTGCCGGTCTCTGCTTATACTACTGCATCAGTGACCTGTTGTACCCACACCTAATAATGTCATCGCTCCTGAACTGATGCTCTGGGACCCATGCCGGTCTCTGCTTACATTACAGCATCAGTGACCTGTTGTACCCACACATAATAATGTCATCGCTCCTGAAATGATGCCCTGGGGCCCCTGCCGGTCTCTGCTTACACTACTGCATCAGTGACGTGTTGTACCCACACATACAGTTGTGGCCAAAAGTATTGACACCCCTGCAATTCTGTCAGATAACACTCAGTTTCTTCCTGAAAATGATTGCAAATACAAATTCTTTGGTATTATTATCTTCATTTAATTTGTCTTAAATGAAAAAACACAAAAAGAATTGTCCTAAAGCCAAATTGGATATATTTCCACACCAAACATAAAAAAGAGGGTGGACAAAAGTATTGGCACTGTTCGAAAAATCATGTGATGCTTCTCTAATTTGTGTAATTAACAGCACCTGTAACTTACCTGTGGCACCTAACAGGTGTTGGCAATAACTAAATCACACTTGCAGCCAGTTGACATGGATTAAAGTTGACTCAACCTCTGTCCTGTGTCCTTGTGTGTACCACATTGAGCATGGAGAAAAGAAAGAAGACCAAAGAACTGTTTGAGGACTTGAGAAACTAAATTGCAAGGAAGCATGAGCAATCTCAAGGCTACAAGTCTATCTCCAAAGACCTGAATGTTGCTGTGTCTACCGTGCGCACTGTCATCAAGAAGTTTAAAGCCCATGGCACTGTGGCTAACCTCCCTAGATGTGGACAGAAAAGAAAAATTGACAAGAGATTTCAACGCAAGATTGTGCAGATGTTGGATAAAGAACCTCGACTAACATCCAAACAAGTTCAAGCTGCCCTGCCGTCCGAGGGTACAACAGTGTCAACCCGTACTATCCGTCGGCGTCTGAATGAAAAGGGACTGTATGGTAGGAGACCCAGGAAGACCCCACTTCTTACCCCGAGACATAAAAAAGCCAGACTTGAGTTTGCCAAAACTTACCTGCAAAAGCCTAAAACATTTTGGAAGAATGTTCTCTGGTCAGATGGACAAAAGTAGAGCTTTTTGGGCAAAGGCATCAATATAGAGTTTACAGGAGAAAAAAAGATGCATTCAAAGAAAAAAAACACGGTCCCTACAGTCAAACATGGCGGAGGTTCCCTGATGTTTTGGGGTTGCTTTGCTGCCTCTGGCAATGGACTGCTTGACCGTGTGCATGGCATTTTGAAGTCTGAAGACTACCAACAAATTTTGCAGCATAATGTAGGGCCCAGTGTGAGAAAGCTTGGTCTCCCTCAGAGGTCATGGGTCTTCCAGCAGGACAATGACCCAAAACACACTTCAAAAAGCACTAGAAAATGGTTTGAGAGAAAGCACTGGAGACTTCTAAGGTGGCCAGCAATGAGTCCAGACTTGAATCCCATGGAACACCTGTGGAGAGATCTAAAAATGGCAGTTTGGAGAAGGCACCCTTCAAATATCAGGGACCTGGAGCAGTTTGCCAAAGAAGAATGGTCTAAAATTCCAGCAGAGCATTGTAAGAAACTCATTGATGGTTACCGGAAGCGGTTGGTCGCAGTTATTTTGGCTAAAGGTTGTGCAACCAAGTATTAGGCTGAGGGTGCCAATACTTTTGTCTGGCCCATTTTTGGAGTTTTGTGTGAAATGATCAATGTTTTGCTTTTTGCTTCATTCTCTTTTCTGTTTTTTTCATTTAAGTCAAATTAAATGAAGATAATAATACCAAAGAATTTGTGTTTGCAATCATTTTCAGGAAGAAACTGTGTATTATCTGACAGAATTGCAGGGGTGTCAATACTTTTGGCCACAACTGTAATAATGTCATTGCTCCTGAACTGATGCCCCAGGGGCCCCTGCCGGTCTCTGCTTACATTACAGCATCAGTGACCTGTTGTACCCACACATAATAATGTCATCGCTCCTGAACTGATGACCCAGGGGCCCCTGCCGGTCTCTGCTTACATTACAGCATCAGTGACCTGTTGTACCCACACATAATAATGTCATCGCTCCTGAACTGATGACCCAGGGGCCCCTGCCGGTCTCTGCTTACATTACAGCATCAGTGACCTGTTGTACCCACACATAATAATGTCATCGCTCCTGAACTGATGCTCTGGGGCCCCTGCTGGTCTCTGCTTACACTACTGCATCAGTGACCTGTTGTACCCACACATAATAACCGCAGGCAAATAGTTGAATTTCCCGGGAAGTTTTCATAGTTTTTTGTTAGTTTTCTTTTGTAGTAGCAGAATATCCATGCCATTCCTGGTTATCTGTGGTCTGTCATTGCAGCACAGGCTGACAAAAATGGGGCAATGGCAGAAAGTTTGATAATGTCTGTCAGCCCTTTAGGTAATAATATAAATGTGAAATATGTAGGTTCACGTACTGTATTAATGTTCATCCTGGTCCTCTTCCGTCATGAATATTACAGAGAAAAAGCAGAGGGAAGAATGTACAGGAGCAACAATTTGCTATCCTGGGGGCACAGTCATCGCTGCCCGCTCCTGAACTTCCCATCATCATTATGCGCCAGCTTCTATATAAATCTGCATTACATTTAGGGCGGTGTTAAAAATATCCTCAGATAATGGCAGTAATATATTTTAATGTACTTTTGTCAGGAGAATACACTTGGCAGCATGTGTTCAGGCTCAATGTAGAAGTGAGAGCACTTGCGTGACAGTCGCTGTGATGCGCTCATTAATAGCACGTAAACCTGCCAAGAATACCTTCCACGGCGCGGTTTATACAGGACGCCCGCTGAACTATTGTTCTGTATATTTAAAACAGCCACTGTCAGCAAATTGTACCGCAAAACAAAAACACAACTGAGCATTGTGTCACAGGAAACTGGGGCAAAATAACTGATAAATATGTATGAAAGAGAAACTCCCTGCAGATCGCCGCGGATTGTCACAGTGATACATAGAAGGCAGTCACAGTGCCCAAAATAGCCGGCACATCACTCACTGGGTAGGAGAGACTTCAGTTCTTAAAATGAAAAATTGCATTAACCCCCTTCCTCAAATTTTGGTACACTTACTCATTTTCTTCCAAATTGACAGGAAGGGAAATACACATTTGTGCCTTTATTTGATCCGGCCTCAACCCCATTCATTGTCTTAAATAATCCAATTATAGGTTGTTATTTTTTTTTTTTTTACCCTTTAGGGTATGTAAAAAAGGGGCTCAAATGCACTCGCCTTAAAAGGCCAGAACACCCGGGAGGACTTGCTGAATAACGGTTTTGTCCAATAGGGCCTATTGCTTTAAATTATGTCGTTTCGTTGGACAAAGTGAGGGCCATGGTTGTTCATAGGCCGCCTCTGGATATGAAAATACAGTTTTTGGAATCTTACAGAAGCCATAATCTCCTCCCAAGGCCTGGAGTTAGAGGGAGCCTCTGGATAAGATAATAGGACTTGACCTAAATGGCCCATGACAGTTGTGGGGTTCTGAAACAGGATCCTTAATCCCTTAATGACTGGAGCTTTTTTAGATTTTTCGTTTACATTTTTCGCTCCCCTTCTTTCCAGAGCCATAACTTTTTATTTTTCCATCAATATGGCCATGTGAGGACTTATTTTTTGTGGGACGAGTTGTACTTTTGAACAACACCATTGGTTTTACCATGTCGTGTACTACAAAATGGGAAAAAAAATCCAAGTGTGGTGAAATTGCAAAAAAAAAGTGCAATCCCACACTTTTGGTTTTTTGCTAGGTTCACTAAATGCTAACACTGACCTGCCATTATAATTCTCTAGGTCATTACAAGTTTATAGACACCAAACATGTGTAGGTTCTCTTTTAGGCTGGTTTCACATTAGCGCTTTTTAAGCGCACGCACGGCCGGGGGTAGCTCCGCCCCCGAGCCGGCTCTCTGCCCGGCGTGCCCGCCCCTTGCTTGTAGCGCCGCCTCCTAGCGCACAGCGGCACCTGCGATCGGCGCACCCTATCTTTAGCATAGGGTGCGCAGATCGTGCGCAGGCCGTGCGCTAGTTGCGCTTTGACCTGCGCTGCGCACTTTTGACGGTGCGCCGTGCGCGCCAAAATCCGAAAAGTTTGATTTTGGAGCGCACGGCGCACCGTCTAAAGTGCGCAGCGCAGGTCAAAGCGCAACTAGCGCACGGCCTGCGCACGATCTGCGCACCCTATGCTAAAGATAGGGTGCGCCGATCGCAGGCGCCGCTGTGCGCTAGGAGGCGGCGCTACAAGCAAGGGGCGGGCACGCCGGGCAGAGAGCCGGCTCAGGGGCGGAGCTACCCCCGGCCGTGCGTGCGCTTAAAAAGCGCTAATGTGAAACCAGCCTTATCTAGGTTATCTTTTATCTAGGTGGTGAAAAAAAATTCCAAAGTTTGATTAAAAAAAAAAAAGCGCAATTTTCCGAGACCAGTAGCGTCTTCATTTTTCGTGATCTGGGGTCGAGTGAGGGCTTATTTTTGCAGGCCAAGCAGACATTTTTAATGATACCACTTTTGTGCAGATACGGTCAGATACGTTCTTTTGATTGCCCGTTATTGCATTTTAATCCAATGTCGCGGCGACCAAAAAACCGTAATTCTGGCATTTTGATTTTTTTCTCGCTACGCCGTTTAGCAATCAGGTTAATCCTTTTTTATTGATAGATTGGGTGATACCAAATATGTGTAGGTTTGATTTTTTTTATTGTTTTATTTTGATTGGGGCGAAAGGCGATGATTTAAACTTTTATGTTTTTTTAATTTTTTTAATTTTTAAACACTTTTTTTTACTTTTGGCATGCTTCAATAGTCTCCATAGGAGGCTAGAAGTATGCCATACTTGATCGGCTCTGCTACATATAGGCGATGCTCAGATCGCCTCTATATAGCAGATTTACTGCATTGCTATGAGCGCCAACCACCGGGTGGCGCTAATAGCAATGTGCTGGCAACAACCATGGAGGTCTCTATGAGACCTCTGGTTGTCATGGCAATGCATCGCTGACCCCCGATCACGTGACGGGGGTCGGCGATGTGCTCATTTCCGGCCGGGCGTCGGAAGCGCAAGTTAAATGCCCGCTGTCAGCGTTTGACAGCAAGATTTAACTAGTTAATAGGCGCGGGTGGATCGCGATTCCGCCCAAGCCTACTGCGAGCACATGTCAGCTGACATTTCGCTGCTTTGAGGTGGGCTCACCACCGGAGCCCGCCTCAAAGCAGGGGACACCGACGGCTGACGTACTATCCCTTCAGCAGTCGGAAAGGGGTTAAAGTCCATATATACTTATATACTAGAAAGACATCTTATTAAAATGCTGCTATAGTCTCTGTCATTACTCCCTCTTTCCACAGTCTGACTGCTATAACTGTAAAGAACCCTTTCTTATGTAGTGGATGTGTCCTTGTCCTTTTTAGGGTCTTTGGAGAAAGTAAGTCATGTGCTAGTCCTTTGTATTGACCACACATGTACATGGACAAGAAAAAGGGTAACAATGTTTTGAGCTTTGGACTTTCAGGCTCCATATCTCACCATCCACTACTACTGCTTTGATTGTGACACTGCCATCAATTTATAGACAATCTCTTACATGAATTTGACTTGCAACTATTCAGCATATGATTAGTTATGCTTCTTGTCATGTCATTGCATTGTTACTGTTTTGCTCCTGGTGGTGGAAAAACCTTTTTCTTCCTGTAAACTACAAATTACAACCTGTTCTCACATTCCCTAATAGCTCAGTGTGTTATTAGGTTGATTCCCAAGTGAAAGGTCACTGGTTCGCATTGAGGAGCAGCCATGAAGATGATTTACCAAGAAAAGCGAAACAGTATCATCCAGCTCAGTCTCTTGGCCAAGAAAATTGCAAAACTGCATAATGTGAGTGCCATGACAACTGAAAGAATAAAAAACGAAGTGCGACTATCCAGTCATAAGCCAAGACAGGGCAACATGGTGGCTCATTGGTTAGCACTGCAGCCTTGCAGCGTTGGGGACCTGGGTTCAATTTCCACCATGGACAACATATGCAAGGAGTTTGTTTGTTCTCCTGGTGTCTGCGTGGGTTTCCTCTGGGGTTTCCCGTTTCCTCCCACACTCCAAAGACATAGTGATAGGGAATTTAGATTGTGAGAGCTGTGGAATAAAATAGTGGTATATAAGAAAAGCATAATAATAATAATAATAACAAGAGGTAGATGTAGAGGCAAAATATCGGAGCTATCAAGTTGGGTCATCACAAAGTCTATCAGTTCCCTGAGGCTTCAGTCGCCACAGAGGTACTGCACCTTCTCCTAAGGTGTAGTGCCCCACCATCCAGGTAAGGTGGGAACTCCTGACCACGCTCCACACCTGAATTCCACACACAGGATAGTTCAGTGGGGCAACCTAACAGCTTCAGGCTGGGGGTTAGCAGAGCACCCCTCGTGGAACCCTGCTTCGTAACACGAGATGTGCTGGGAGGCGGGTGGAGTGAGATGAGTGAGAGTTAGTTGGTTAGAGGGAGAGAAGAGTGAAGATGGGTGTCTGAAGGACGTGCTGCAGCAGGTCCCAGTGATCTGGGCTGCTGGCATGAGAAAGACCAGAGAAAGAGACTGATAAGATTGATAACCTAACCTTCCATAAGAGAGATAGAACAGATCGGAACGAAGGAGAATAGAAGGACGGTGGGAAGCTGGTTGAAGAAAGATATAGAACCCTTCCAGTCCAGAGCGCAAAGGCCGGGGCCTGGTCCCCGAGGTTGATTGGATCTTTTTGTCTGGCACCAGACACAGGAGGAGTAGTGAGCCACTAATGCCTTGCTCCCAACAAAGACTTGGGACACAACAGCAACTGAATAGAAAGCCGGGACGCAGTGAGGAGTCCCCGAAGCAGGCTACAGCTGTCTGTCATACAGGTAGAGACTAGGAACACCTAGAGAGAGGCATTCCAGGGTAACTAAGTACTGGAGTGCTTCGCACCTAAAGGCGCATTGGAGGAGTCGTTCAGTGAAGTTACATATTGGCGGAGTGTGGAAGGGAGAACCCCATCTGGCTTGGAGGTTGGCTGGAGCCCTGACCTGGAGAACACAGTACGGAGTAAGGCGTGTGTGTGAACTGCAAACCGTGAGTAAAGCCTTGGAACCGCACACCCTGGTGTCCTCCAGTTATTCCAGCACCGCTACACCTGGGTAACAACATCTATACCATTCTGCGCCTCTCTTCATCCATTGCACCTACACTGCCCTGGGACTACAGCTCCACCTGTGGGGAGCTACACCATCAGTCCCAGCGGATCTGCATGCAGCGTTGGCTCAACATCTTACTTGCCAAACACCACGGGTGGTGTCACAAACTATTCTAATAAACTTTAACACCATTAACATCACCGCCATTGATATTGGGCGCCCAGGGCCACGGACCGGGTCACTGCTGCTGTGACACATTCCCACCTTGACACCGGCCCGGTACCGAGTACCCCGCTGCCCTGGGTGTGAGAGGGCGACCCAATTTTGGCGTCACGAACAGGATGACGAGACCCGATGCCATCGGGTTCTGTGTGCCTTGGATTTACAACTTTTGAAAATGTGCAGAAGACCAAATTTAATAGACTGTAAAATGGACATTAGAAATGGCCGCTGGCGCAGTGAAGAAGGGCGTGAAGAGATGGGAGGTCCTAAGAAAAGACCGCGAAGAGTCTTGGGCCTTCCCTGCCTGAATTACTATGTGACAGATGCATGGCCCACCCCCCGAGGGGTTCGTATACTGGCTTGGTATGGAGGTGCTGGAAGAAGACGCCACCCCCGGAAGGAGGGGCAGAAGAAGCCAGTGGCGGGAAAGGGGCCAAGGCAGGAAGAAGAACGCCATTTTGGAGAGAGAGGGAAGGAGGCCTGCGGAGCGCGGGGAAGTGCAAACCCCTGGCGCCATGGCTGATGGCTCCAACCCTGAAACTGGCATGAGTTGCCGGCAGCTACAGGATGAGATCACGGAACTGACTACTCATCTGCAGCTAAGAAGAGAAGCGCTGGAGAGGCTGAGACGGCAGCGCACCCCGGCGGGGCCTACACCAGCGGTACCCCCTCCATGGGAACGTGCCGCTACCACACCGGACTGTCCCCGGGCAGCGCTGACCTACACATCTACCCTGACAGAGCGGTTGAGCACCACCTGGCCGGAGAAGTTATCGGAGAACCTGGGGGTGGAAGCGGAGCTCCCGCCTGGACCTGGCACGGCTGCGCCGGTCCCCACCGAGACCCCTGCGGATCCAGAGTCTGCACCTGCTGCTTCATCACCTGCACCGGAGCAGAGGCCGCATCGCCGGGAGACCTCAGGTATGTCTGGCGCCCCTTCACCCGAGAGGACCCGGGGTTGCCCCACCGTTGCAGCGGCCGGCCAGCTTGTACTAGACCTGGTCTGGGAACGGGAAGCCAGTCCCCGAGGGGAGACACCGGAACCCCCAACGGTGGTACCACAGGCCCCAGTAGGCAAAAGCAGGTCCCGGGAGGAGGAAGAGCAGAATGAGGCCTATTGCCGAGCCACCATTAAACAGCTGGCAGCTGAGTACCGGGAGAGGGAGCAGAGGAGATTGGCTGTACTGGGCCCGGATCTGAAGAGAAAAGAGAGGACCCGTGCTGGGCATTACGGTTCCCAGGATGCTGCAGGATGGGGGCAGGTCCTTAACGTCAATCAAGAACGGGGGTTTGGATTTATTGCAGACCCCAAGAGGATAAGTGACTTATTCTTTAACCGGAGGGACGTTGGATCCCACTTGCCCAAAGGACACCCTAAAGAAACCTGCAGCCTGGGGAGTATGTCACCTTCACCCGCCATGAGGGGCTCAGGGGATGGTACGCCCTGAATGTACGACGTATCCCTGCAGAATTTATTGAGCGGTACCTGCCAAAGAGACCTGTTAATGCTCCTCCACCTACAGTTACCACCCAAGCTGCTCAGGTGCCTAGGAATCCAACGATTACCACATCAATTCCAACCCGGCAGCCTAAAAAGAAGATCTCTGGCTTGACACCGCAGGAAGAGGACTACCTAAAAATGGTCAATGATTATACCGAATATGGTGATGGTTCAGCTTCCAGAACCCCAGGTGGGGATCAGCACTAAGAATTACACTTTACAATTTCCAAATCTCGTTACCCAGGAGGGTTTGTTGCACCAGTTGTGCCATTGTCTTTTTGTCTTTTTGTTCATCATGTTGCCCAGTTTTTGATTGGCAGCGTTGTTTTTAAAATGGAACTGTAGAGATCATAGACGCTGATTGGTCCAAAACTTTTATTGTACATAGTTTGCACCTCTTTCTTGGTTTTACATATAGGACTCCTTTTATGAAGATAATAGTCACACAAAGACACTTTGGGAAGATGTTTTTGAATGGACACTTTTCGAAGAATGATGTCTACCTCAAGGGACACTGCAAGAAATCCTGGCTGGGAGCAGTGTTCAGCACTTTGCAAGAATCTTTGAATGTTTTATGATAACGTATTTGATAATGTTGTGTCTTATGAAAAGTAAATGTCTTTTATAGAATATTTGATACAGAGAATTAGAAAAGTTTTGAGATAGAATGTGAGAATTGAATAAAGACTGAAGAATTGAAAGTGACAGGCCAAGTGTAGATGGTCGGTGTCTTGCGTCCAGTAGAGAAAGAGAGAAAAGAAAGAAGAAAAAAAAAGAATAATTGTAATAAAGAAAATGTATTGAGTATAGCACTTTGAATTAAGAATTGCACTTAAGTAAATTTTTGATACTAAGATAGGAAGTTAGCCTGTTTGTAACGTTTAAGAAATGTGCCTCTTACATTAGGAAGATTAGATAAATATTGTTAAACAGCATTTAAAATTTTGTGTGTGTTCCTGTGTTGTACCTTTTGTAGTCTTGCAGCCCGCGGACATGCTGTGTTTAATGGGGGGTATGTGGCGCCCCAGAGGCTTCAGTCGCCGCAGAGGTACTGCACCTTCTCCTAAGGTGTAGTGCCCCACCATCCAGGTAAGGTGGGAACTCCTGACCACGCTCCACACCTGCATTCCACACACAGGATAGTTCAGTGGGGCCACCTAACAGCTTCAGGCTGGGGTTTAGCAGAGCACCCCTTGTGGAACCCTGCTTCGTAACACGAGATGTGCTGGGAGGTGGGTGGAGTGAGATGATACAAAAGATTGGGAAGAGTGAGAGTTAGTTGGAGAGAGGGAGAGAAGAGTGAAGATGGGTGTCTGAAAGACGTGCTGCAGCAGGTCCCAGTGATCTGGGCTGCTGGCACGAGAAAGACCAGAGAAAGAGACCGATAAGTTTGATAACCTAACCTTCCATAAGAGAGATAGAACAGATCGGAATGAAGGAGAATAGAAGGACGGTGGGAAGCTGGTTGAAGAAAGATATAGAACCCTTCCAGTCCAGAGTGCAAAGGCCGGGGCCCGGTCCCCGAGGTTGATTGAATCTTTATGTCCGGCAACAGACACAGGAGGAGTAGTGAGCCACTAACGCCTTGCTCCCATCAAAGACTTGGGACACAACAGCAACTGAATAGAGAGCCGGGACGCAGTGAGGAGTCCCCTAAGCAGGCTACAGCTGTCTGTCATACAGGTAGAGACTAGGAACACCTAGAGAGAGGCATTCCAGGGTAACTAAGTACTGGAGTGCTTCGCACTTAAAGGCGCATTGGAGGAGTCGTTCAGTGAAGGTACATATTGTCGGAGTGTGGAAGGGAGAACCCTATCCTGCCTGGAGGCTGGCTGGAGCCCTGACCTGGAGAACACAGTACGGAGGCAGGCGTGTGTGAACTGCAAACAGTGAGTAAAGCCTTGGAACCGCA